>NC_024799.2:933596-1238096 GCF_000309985.2 Brassica rapa | reverse complement strand
CATACCATCTACATGTATACTATGCATAAAAAATCACAAACATTAGAAATAATCAGTAATACTCCGTATAACAAGATCTGAATTGGCGTATCCGAGCGGGTCATGCTTTCAATTTTATTAAAAAAATAAATTACAGAAAACATGTACTTAGATTAGTTATTAAAATAATTATATTATATATATGCATTCGGTTGGGCAGGTTCTGATTAAAAAAAAAACATAATTAATAGATATATCTAAAAAATGTTGGTTTGTAAAGAAATAAAAATATATAATTAAAAGTGTTGGTTATTTTATTTCCTAAACGCTCAAATTATAAGGAATGAATAATTTAATAGATACATGTGGGGTATAACTATATAGTATAAGGATATATTTAATTTAAAATCTTATAAAAAAATTGGGTCCAAGTGAATGTTTTTGTTTTAATAAGAGAAATATAATATGAGTTTTACTTCTTTTTTTGTTTTTAATGTTTATTTATAGAAAATTTAGAAATGAATAATCTTATTATATAGAATCATTGAAATTTTATATTGGCATATATGCATAATTGATACACGAATTGAGGCAGACTAGCAGAATATATTAATGTTTGATTTCTTTGTATTCTCATCCCATAAACGGCAAAACTTCTATCTTGACAATGTTAGCTAGGTGAGTAGTATCATGTATGAATATGTCTGGTAAGTAAGAAAGAAATGTATCTTTCATAATAAAGCAATAAGAAAGAAATGTTGAACAGAAAAGAAAGACTTATTTTTGGGTTCACCCCCTAAGGTGAACCTCTAGGTTAACCAACCAATAGGATTATGTTATTTCAAATTTGATATTTTTTATAAAATGAAACAAAATATTATCAAGTTATATTATGTTTTTAAAATAAAACATAATATAATCACCCAAACATAAAACATAATGTAATTCCTAGGGGGTGAACCCAAGAATGACTCGAAAAAAAATTAACATATGAACTAACAAATGCATGATGACAAATGCATGATCCACGAACCCCAAGAATACAATAATATGACAGAGCCGGCTGCGGATGGTACATCGCCAACACTGAAGGAGACACTTTACTACAAGGGTCCTGCACTTTCAAGTTTATCTCATCGGCCCTGATGGCGGAAGGCCTTGCTATCCGGTCCGCTCTCATCCACGCTGCAGAAGCTGGATTTCTCACAATCTGCATCAAGTCAGACTGCCAGGCGCTCATTGCTGCCTTATCCTCGAAGTGCCACTCGATTGAGCTCTACGGAATCATTCGGGACATCGAGACTCTATCTTTTCGCTTCTCTTGTATTTCCTTTAGTTTCATTCCTAGCTCCTTGAACTGTAGGGCTGATACCTTAGCCAAATCTGTACTGCACTCTCTCCCCAACTAGTTTTGGTTGGAAGGTTTTATAATAGTTTGTGTTCAAAAAAAAAAAAAACTATTTAGTGTTGAGTTTTTGACACGAAGTCGACATGTATAAGAAAACTATTTATTATTTTTGACATTAGTTTATATATAAGAGAATTATCACTCATACCACAAGCCACAGTTTAGGGTGGGAAGAAAAGGGAGAATGATGAAACTCTTCTTTGTGTTGGCGATATCATTTGCCCTTCTCTTAAGCCTCTTCGATTCTTCTGGCGAGAGTCCAAAACATGGAGAGTCAATGTTGACAGTTCATTTCCCTGACTTCCATCTGATTCCTACCACCGGCGCTTTGGGACCGGAGAGTTTCGCCTTCGATTTCTACGGCGACGGTCCATTCACCGGTTTATCTGATGGTCGAATTGTTAAGTGGATAGCTAATGAGAGTCGTTGGATGGATTTCGCCGTCACCACGCCAACAAGGTACACAATTATTTCTCCTTTTCATTTTCCACTTTTATTGGGAATGTATCTTCATAATAAACCCCGGGTATTTGAATTTGTTTTGTAGGAGTCTTTTTCGTGCACACTATAGGTTTTGATAGAGTAGCGTAGGTAGCCTTTTGAATGTTTTTGGGTGATACTATATCAATCTTAACTGTGTATTTGTGATCAAAATGTAGAAATTGGATAAGATTGTCAATTCAAATTTGGTTGATATAAGTTGAAGTTGAGCCAAAAAAAAATTGAACCGAAAAATAAAGCAAAATCCTTCAACTGTATCCAACTAACTCCCTCTGCCCTACCGAGATAAACGATCTAAATTATCAGAATAATAAAATTATCCTTTGAAATGCCAACAGTGTTTGACTTTAATCTTTTGAATATAACTAAACTATTTATGATACAATTAGTTATGAGTTCCTGACCAAATGAAAGGTACTTCTTTTGTTTCTGCATATGTACTTCAGTTTTCACGTGGTCAACTTGGCTGTTTTGAGTTGCAAGTTTAACTTTCTGAATCACAATTTGTTATTTGGGCGTGCATGTGAAGTTCCCATTTTGAAGGGATCTTAAAATTCAATTTCCATGTGCTTTAATTATATATATGCACATTTGACTATGCAACTTAGTTGCTTCTTTAGTTTCCTTTGATTATTTTATCTGTTGCTGCTCCTCACGCGAATGTTGCAAGAGTTAAAGAATTGAGTGAAAAAAATGAAAATGCTGCGTTCTTCTTTTTTTTTTGAACTTACATTCTTTGTATTTACTGGGAGTCATGAGTACACAACCAAGATGGGAAAATTGATATTGACTTTTTGGTGGTCCAGATTTGTGCTAAAACTGTTATATTTTCTATACACGTTTTCAGAAAGATTACAGTATAGAATAACAATCATGTAAACAAAATTAAACAACTCATTAAACCCAGCGTTGATGGTAGCCTTGATATAAAATAATAGTTATAGTTATGAAAATAGTTACTTATGATGGGATCTGTTCATTGTTCACACTTAGGGTTCAACACTTGGATGACTATTGTATTTAACGTTTTAATTAAATGCAGAGAAGGTTGCGAGGGCCCGCACGAGCACCAACGAACGGAACATGAGTGTGGTCGACCATTGGGCCTGGCCTTTGAAAAATCCACTGGTGATCTTTATATTGCCGATGCTTATATGGGACTTCTTAAAGTTGGTCGACAAGGTGGTTTAGCCAATCAAGTATCTACACGTCAGCTGGATAAGCCCCTTAGGTTTACCAACGCTGTGGAAATAGACCCACGGACTGGAGTTGTCTACTTCACAGATAGTAGTTCGGTTTATCAACGAAGGTAAAATTCTGCAAATATTTTTTTCCTGTTTTTTTTTTGTTTTTTATAACTTAAAATTCTGCAAATATTCAATCATTCATGATTCATCTTACATAAAAACAAGCTCTGCAAAAAAAAATGTTACTTAGAATAAAAATACATGCATTATGCATACACCGTAATATCAGTAATATACTAATATCTTATACATTTTTTGTTGGCTGAAGTAATATCGTATACATTTTTATATGAATGTACACATGCATTATGAAAATTTTTTACTTCATAATGATTTGAACATATACGAGCGTAAATTGTTTAAATTTTTCAGGAATTATATAGGTGCAATAATGAGTGGGGACAGAACCGGTAGATTGATGAAATACGATCCAAAAACGAACCAAGTGACAACTCTTGTAAGCAACCTTTCGTTCGCAAACGGCGTCGTTATGAGCCAAAACGGTGATTACCTTCTCGTGGCAGAGACTGCCACATCTCGAATCCTACGCTACTGGCTCAACGACACGTCGGTTTCTAAATCTCACGAGAAGTATGAGATTTTCGCGGAGGGGCTGCCTGGGTTCCCCGACAACATAAAGAGGAGTCCACGTGGTGGATTTTGGGTAGGCCTGAATACAAAACACTCAAAGCTGACAAAGTTCGCCATGTCGAATGCCTGGCTAGGACGCGCCGCTTTGGGCTTGCCGGTGGACTGGATGAAAGTTCATTCGTATTGGGCTAAGTACAAAGGGAACGGGATGGCCGTGAGGTTGAGCGAAGGTAGTGGCGTAATATCGGAGGTTTTCGAGGGTACAATTGGAAATAAGTGGATCTCTATAAGTGAGGTGGAGGAGCATGATGGAACTCTATGGGTTGGATCGGTGAATACTCCCTACACTGGAGTTTATAAAATCTAAACAAATCTTCAATTGTTATTCATACAAACATATAATGATACTTTCTACATTTCAATTTATTTGATGTTTAAGATTTTTTTTTTTTTTGCAAAATAAGTAATGTTCTCATTGTTTTAAATAAAAATTTAATGTTTTTAATATTTATGACCAATTATATAGTATTGTAGATTTTTATTAGTTTACTAATTTTATTTGATGTTACTTTTATAAAATTAAAATAAATTTATCAAAGCTGACTTTTTTATAAATATGCATTAACTTTAAACATCATTTAAAATGAAAGAGAATAAATAAAGATATTCTAACCAACGCTTTAGTTTTATTTTATATGTCAAGTCGACTTTCATAATGCATGTTTAGGATCACAAATCTACGTGATACCATAAAACCTATGTGGTTTTCATTGACCTAGGCACATGCTTTTTCATTATAATAATTTAAATATTGCAATCCAAGATTTAGTATTTAAACAGTAGTTATTATTACAATCTTCACGACGAAAACACTACATAACAAAACACATATTATATGAACCTACGACATTTTTTTATTGATCTATAGACTTTATAGCAACACTTTTTCCTTATTTTGACATACGTACGAAACAGTAATATAAACCATGCATCCATGCATACAAACATAGAGTTTGTTTTACACACCATTCATGGCTTAGCTTCTTCCTTTTTCTGCCCTTCAGACTCCGCTTGAGCACCTCGGCAACAGTAGCTGCACCGTCCATAACGCCAGGATCCGCAACATCCGTATCTACAGCCACCACGACCCCCCTGCTGAGGTTCAACAACGTTGGCATCAACAGCTTCGGTTTCCACGGTCTCGGTTTGTGGATTGCGACAACAGTAGCTGCACCGTCCATAACGCCAGGATCCGCAACATCCGTATCTACAGCCACCACGACCCCCCTGTTGAGGTTCTACAACGTTGGCATCAACAGCTTCGGTTTCCACGGTCTCGGCTTGTGGACTGCGACAACAGTAGGTGCACCGTCCATAACGCCAGGATCCGCAACATCCGTATCTACAGCCACCACGACCCCCCTGCTGAGGTTCGACAACGTTGGCATCAACAGCTTCGGTTTCCACGGTTTCCTCGGCTTGTGGACTGCGACAACAGTAGCTGCACCGTCCGTAACGCCAGGATCCGCAACATCCGTATCTACAGCCACCACGACCCCCCTGCTGAGGTTCAACAACGTTGGCCTCAACAGCTTCAGTTTCCACGGTCTCCTCGGCTTGTGGACTACGACAACAGTAGTTGCACCGTCCAAAAAACCAGCCACCGCAACATCCGTACCTACAACCACCAGGCCATCGTCCTTGCTGGGGCTCTGCAACAACATCCTTGGCCACGGCCTCCGCAGCCTGGGCATCGGTCGCTTCACTTGGCTTCACTTCATCCTTAGCTGCACGTGTGATTTATATTTTATTTACGTCAGGCTATGTTTAAAACATTCGATCATCAGTTATGTGAAAGTAAAAAAGGGAAATGATAAATATAGAGTTGTATACCATGTGTAGAAGCATCCTTGGATGAGTCGGCAAAAACAACGAAAGAGAGGGAAAAAAGCAAAGCCAAGATAACCAGAGACTTGAGCCTTCCCATGCTTTGATTTCGTTACTTGAGCTTGTTCAGTTTGTTGTGAGGATAGATGTTTTTGGTAGTGAAGAGTGTATGACCACAACACATCTATTTATAGTTCGGCGGCAATACATGGCGACAAGAGACAGGTCAATTATGTCGAGTGAGTGAGGGAAGATAACGACATATTTAATGGGGAAAACGATTTTTACACTTCATAGAAAATGTAAGAATAAATATAGCAATGAGCACATTCGTCTGGTTGATTCCCTTCGATTAATACATGGTATCGGCAGATGTAGTCACTGTATTATAAATTCATTTATGATAATATTAGAGCTGTAATTTGAAAGAGAAAATATTAATTAGACATGTGAAAAAAAAATTAGACATGTGAATTTTAAAAGAAAAACATTAGAGGCATGTCCCAGTCGCTTACAAAAGAGCTGAGTAAAAAGTATCCGACAAGAACCGAATTAGCAGTACTTGACAAAACTACGTATCTATCAAACACCCGCTCTTGCTTCTGGCCAAAAAACCCATGGCAGTAGTTGAATGTTGAAACTCCTCTATGTCGTTCCATGTGTAAATGACATGCTCTGTACATGACCCCTGGTGTTTACACGTCAAAATAATTGTCACAAAGACTAACTCTTAGACTTAGACAGCCCACTATTCGAAAGGATAACGTCCATCTATACACTCCAAAAATAATCACAAAATCATAAATCAAACCCTTTCTCTTTTGATAAAATTATTACCTAAAACCAATCGGTGATAATTGGATTGGTTCATCTAAATTTATGTATTGTTTAAGATCCTTTTTAACTACTGATTTGAGAGAGTTTGTGCCTAATACGTCCTTTCGAAATGATGGTTCTTTGAGTGTCAATCGATGGACCATTTTTTGGGCTAGATCGATGTGGATCGAGTTAGACTGCATGGATCGGACTGGACTGCGTGGATCGAAATTTGATATCATGTTAAAATATATGGGGTTCCAACATAAAACCAGTTGGTAATAAATGTATTAGTTCATCTATCTTTATATATTGCTTGAGATCCGTTCCAACTAATTACGTAGGATATTTTATGTCTAATAAAAATTATTATTAATTTACTATGAATAAATGAATATTTCTCTTTTCGCAAAATTATAAGTCTACGTGATGCCATATTAAACCTGTGTGGTTTTATTGACCTAGCTATACATGCTTTTTCACGATTACAATTTAAATGTTGCAATCAACGATTTAATATTTAAACAGTAGTTATTATTACAATCTTCACGAGGAAAACACTACATAACAAAATACATATTATATGATCCTATGACTTTTTTTATTGAGCTATAGACCTTCTCATAGCATCATTTTTCTCTTATTTTGACATACGTACGAAACAGTAATATATACCATGCGTCCATGCATACAAAGTACAAACATAGAGTTTGTGTTACACACCATTCATGGCTTAGCTTCTTCCTTTTTCTCCGCTTCTTCAGTAGCCATCTTCTTGGAACAACAAGCACTGCACTGCCCATAAGCGTAGCTTCCGCAGCAACCGTACCTACATCTGCTACGTTGTTGGGGCTCAATAACTTCAGCCTCCGCTTGAGCACGTGGGCAACAGTAGCTGCACCGTCCATAACGGCAGATTCCGCAACATCTGTATCTACAGCCACAACGGCCCCCTTGCTGAGGTTCAACAACGTTGGCATCAATAGCTTCGGTTTCCACGGCCTCCTCGGATTGTTGTCTGGGACAACAGTAGCTGCACCGTCCATAACGGCAGATTCCGCAACATCTGTATCTACAGCCACAACGGCCCCCTTGCTGAGGTTCAACAACGTTGGCATCAATAGCTTCGGTTTCCACGGCCTCCTCGGATTGTTGTCTGGGACAACAGTAGCTGCACCGTCCATAATTGCAGATTCCGCAACACCCGTTTATACAGCCACAACGGACCCGCTGCTGAGGTTCAACAACAACATCGTTGGCCTCGGCTTCGGCCTCCGCAGCCTGGGGTTGTTGTTGCCCTATGGCATCGGTCGCTTCACTTGGCTTCACTTCATCTTTAGCTGCACGTGTGATTTACATGTTATTTGCGTCAGGCTATGTATAAAACATTCGATCATCAGTTATGTGAAACTATACTAGGGAAATGATAAATATAGAGTTGTATACGTGTAGAAGCATCGTTGGATGTGTCGGCAAAAACAGCGACAGAGAGGGAAAAAAGCAAAGCCAAGATAACCAGAGATTTGAGGCTTCCCATGCTTTGATTTCGTTACTTGAGCTTGTTCGGTTTGTTGTGAGGATAGATGTTTTTGATAGTTAAGAGTGTATGACCACAGCACATCTATTAATAGTTGGGCTGCAAAACATTGCGACAAGAGACCGGTCAATTATGTCGAGTGAGTGAGGGGAGATAACGACATATTTAATTGGGGGGGGGGGGGGGGGAACGATTTTTACGCTTTATAGAAAATGTGAAAATAAATATATCAATGAGCACACTCGTTCTGATTGATTCCCTCGTTCTGATTGAATCCCTTCGATTAATATTTGGGCATCGGCAGGCGTAATCATCGTATTATAACTTATAAGGTCATCACCGATATTATTAGAGCTGTGATTTTGAAAGGAAAAACATTAGAAATGTGATTTTGAAAAGAAAAATATTGTGTGCACCAAAAAATAAAAAATAATATTGGAGATATATGTCCCAGTCGATTACAAAAGAGCTGTAAAAACTATCGGACAAATCAAATTAGGTGTACTTGATAAAACTGCATATATATCAAATACCCTTCCGGTCAAAAACCCATGGCAGTAATTGAATGTTGAAACTCATCTATGTCGTTCCATGTGTAAATTGCATGCTCTGGACATACCCATGGTGTTTACACGTCAAAATAATTGTCACAAAGTCTAACTCATCTTAGACTTCAAAGCCCACCATTCGAAAGGATAATGCCCATCTATTCATTCCAAAAGCAATCACAAAATCTTAAATCAAACCCTTAATTTCTTTTGGTAAAGATCAGTATAATTTGCAATGAATTAATAAATATTTTTCTTTTCAAAAAATCACTAAAATTATCAAGTGTTGAAAAAAAAAATCAAGTGTTGATAGTCTAGTGATTATATAAAATGTTAATTTTTTTGTGGCTCGAATTCAAATTACTTTTAGTATATTTTTTTATCTTTTAGTTAAAAAAAAAAAAAAACTGACTCTAGGTCTGGGAGACAAACATGAGCATAAAACCCATAACTTTCACTGTTATAAAATTTTAAGGCCTTAGTCTAAAATAAGAACTGGACTGATTTGGCCTTCCACCCAATAGTTTGTATAGGTTCTAATGCGCAAAACGAAAAATATAACAAAAACACACCATTATTAATAAGAGAAGCATACAAAAAGCAACACTAATTATCAAAATATCAATAGAACTTGCTTTAAAAACCATACTAATTAGGGGGGACACACAACGTCTGAAGAATGTCGATAGAGTAAAAAATCTTCTTCAATTTCTTCAGGATTTTACTTCGATTCATGTTTTGTCCCGTCACGGTTAGAACGTCTAGGTCTAAATTAAAATCCGCATACTCATATCCTATAAAACAAAGAAGAAAACATTGTTACACATTGTTCAAAATTGAAAACCTAACTAAAAGTAACATCTTTATATATCTCTCTCTCTATATATATAAAACACATGGTTTAAGTTGGTTCAGTTAAGCCAGCAGTTTGTTCTAAGTGTCTCAATGGTGTAAGGCCGTTTATTGGGATGTTGGTGTACCGGTACGATGAGACAGACTTCGAAGTGCTTTCCGCCTGGTTTCTTCGTTAAAACCCCGATACTTAAAAACAATTTTCGACGACTACAAACAATGAAATAAAACGAAAGCTTTAGTTGTCTCATAAGAAAAAACACTTCAATGGATTTGTATAGTTGCATTTATATTTTGCTCGATAGGTTTGCTAAAAAAAATAAACGAACCATCTTTTAAGAGAGCTAAAAAGTTGCACGGTGAAAACTGAAGAGAAGGTGATCGAAGAGAAAAGAATATTATTACACAAGTTTATATATAACTACGGGCTTGCTCATCAACCTCCATAAAAATAGAAATTTGAGTTCTTTGTAAAGAATAAAAAGTTTCTTTTTATATGGAAATTTGGAAGATATCTGGTGATCAAATAGAAGAATGGAAATTGGATCTAGAATAATGAAAATTTGGAGATTAAGGGAAGGCAACAAGTATTTTTTTTTTGTCAACGAAGGCAACAAGTATTATTTTCGAAGAACATTGTTATTTCTATTTTTCTACATATATATAGATAATCTAAAAATAGAAAAGTTACACTAAAAGTATAGGTAACAAAAAAAATTGGAGGTATGTACACTAAAAA
This sequence comes from Brassica rapa, assembly GCF_000309985.2. Taxonomy (NCBI): domain Eukaryota; kingdom Viridiplantae; phylum Streptophyta; class Magnoliopsida; order Brassicales; family Brassicaceae; genus Brassica; species Brassica rapa. Next base: position 1,227,991 of record NC_024799.2, on the reverse strand, counting down.
GTATATTTAACAAAATCTTTTGATCGCTTGTAAATTATTTGGAGGGAATCTGAGGAAGCATTTCATGCATAACCGTATGAACAATGAATGGGTCGCTGCTAGAGAGGCAGGCTGTAACACGTGGCTCTAGGAAAGTGAAGTTACTTGGTTTAAAGAGGTAAAAGTAAAAGACGTAAAACCAATCTCTAAGGCTTGCTCAAATCTCTTAAGAGTTTAAAAGCTATAGTAACCTACGTAATGACATTTGCTTGCAAACTTGAACTTCGACAATGTAATGCATGAGCAAAACATCAAACGTCTCTCCATGAGCTTGTTCAGCTCCCTTATGACACTTTGGCTCATATGAAAATATGACCCTTTTAGCTGCTCTTCTGTCTCTCCATGAGCTTGTTCCTGGAGTTATTTGTTTTGTCAAGCTGATTGATACCCTGTTTTTTTGCTTCTTTTTTGCCAGGGTATCTTTTGTATAGGTTAGTTGCCTTTTGTAGTTGTACCTTAGAGCATGTTTAATGGGGACTTCTTAGGGTGGGGTTCAATAAAATTAACATTCTTAGCGGAAAAAAACACCAAACGTCACCGACATAAATTTCCTCTCAAAAGCATCAATATTATGTTTCGGTTCATCCTGCATATGCTAGAGATACATAGTGATGAATAGGGGTGGGCACTTTACCCGATATCCGAAGCCGCATCCGAAAACGACCCGAAAAATCCAAACCGAAATCCGAACCGAAGTAGCAAAATACCCGAACGGGTATTAAGTTAGGAGAGATTGGATATCCGAACCCGAACGAGTAATATCCGTACCCGAATGGATATCCGAAGATAACCAAACATATATATACTTACCCTTATATTTCTAGCTTACATCTCTCATTTTTTAAAAAAATATTTATATTGATGTTACACATACTTTAAGTTCATAAGTATATATATAATTATGGAGAAAATGACTTGATATTCATTTAAAATGCATGCTAAACTTTTTGTTTCATGTATTGACAATAGTTACATTCAAAGTTTAAAAACAATACCAAAATTAATATATATTTATTTTTGAAATATATATTATCTCCAAACCTATTAATCATTCAATCTATAAAAAATAAAAAAAAATCAGTTAAGTGAAATCTATATTTTTAAATACAAGAAACTTAAAAAAAGAAAAATTTATTTTTTTTCTTTTAAAATCTAAATATCTGAACCCGATTCAAAATAACTGAGCCCGAGTAAAAAGTACTTGAACCCGACCTGAAGTACAGAAATACATGAACATGTTCTTTATCCCTATACCGAAATACCCGGAAATCCAAAATACCCGATCCGAACCTGAACGGATATCCGAACACCACTGATGAGTGCTGCACTCACTGGATATCCTGAAATTTATTTATTTTTCACTCTTTTCCCATAACTTTATTTTGGGTCCATCGTTATTATTTATTAATAAACCCATTAGAGCATCTTTATCCCTCTAAAAAAGGGTTGCTTATGGCCTGGGGACCCACCAAAAACAAAAGCAACATCCCTTCTGCATGCAAATAAGCACCCAGTTTTCTTTGTTGGTTGCACTGTTTGCGGGCTCCACCAATACGTGGTGGTCTGCGATTGGTGTATTTTTTAATTTTTTTTTATTCTGACAAAAAAAATTTAAGCAACTTTCAATCATTAATGATGCTCTTAGAGCACCATTTGGGGTGTTTAATTTTTTTTTTTTTTGGTTTTTTCTCTAATTATAAAAAAACGAACCAATCGTGGACTGTCACGTGTCAGTAGGACTCGCGAGTAGTGCAAGTAATAGTTGCTTGTGATGTCTAATTAAGCACTCATCTTTCTTTTTCTTCTTCTCTTTCCTTTTTTTTAATTAAAAAAATCTAAGCACCTCTTAAACACCCTTGGTTAATGGTGCTCTTAGGTTCTTTTGATTTGATGGACGGATGAACCTAAATGGAGCGACTAAATCTTTAAATATCGGCCGTTAGCTGTTCAAGACTAGAATCAAGGCATTCTTGCCTACTAACCGAGATGATTGGAGTTGACCTTTATATTAATATTCTTATGCTACATAAGTTTTTTTTTGATAAAGGGCTTGCTATTAACTTAAAAGAGAAAACGTACATAAAGACTACAGCCCAGCCAGGCATTTGTTTCTTGGGTCTAGCCCATTAGTTAAAGACAACAAAAAGAAATCCTTTTAGGAGGCCCATTTTAAGAAACCAGTCGAGAAAGAGGGGAATTGTCGATACATCTTCGTTATGAGTCATGCAGAGATTCGGCGAGACCAGCTGAGAGAGATGAAGTGCGAACCTGAGCCCGGAATGCTGAAAGAGGGAGTTCTTCATGGTGAAGACATCCAAATATTGAAGAGCGCTGATGAGAGAGGTGGTGAGGATAATCTGATGGAGGCAATTTTTGTTCTGATGGTAGAGATGACCAGAGAAGAGATTGAGTCCGGTGATCGGAATGTATTGCGGTGGAGGCGGTTGTTTCTCTCAGTCCAGATGAGGTAGATCACACATTGCCAAGTGAGGAGACAGAGTAGCTTATTAGGGCGAGGTCGATTCAGTTGCTGGAGTTCAGAGATAGTTTGATTCCAGGTGCGAGACGGAGCTAGGTTGCATCGGGCTGACATTCTTGACCAGACAGACCAGGCAAAAGGGCATTCAAAGAAGATATGGTCTCTAGATTCAGCCGGGGCATTACATAGCAGACAATTCGGGGAAGTTGGTAGTCCCCAGTTTATGAGACGATCTCTGGTGGGACATCTATCTTTGATGAACAGCCATGTTAAGAAACAATGTTTAGGAATACCCCATGAGATCCATACCAATTTGCACCAAGGAACCAGAGGATTATGATGCTTTAGTTCTGTATACACTCGACCGGTAGAGAAAGTCTTCGTTATCTTATCATTCATAACCCATTCCACATAGTCATCTCCTTCTCTAAGATTTATAGTTGATAGAAAGGCATAGAGGGTAACCTGGTTGTCTGAACGAGCAGGGGGGAGCCTCCAAATTCCGTGGTGATTGAGGTCAGAGATAGTAGCCGTCTTTGGAATACCCATTCGCGCTGCAGGAGCGAGGTTCAGATAGACAGACAGGTTGCCAAAGGGACTCCAGTTATCACTCCAAAACCGACAGGTAGCACCATCTCTAATCCTCGTTTTTATCCATGGAAAAATCTCATCGCGTAGCCTGAGCATCCGATTGATTGTCCAAGAATATTTTTGACTTTCTTTCAGTATCCAGAAGTTCGAAGTGCATCCTGAGAGGATCTCCTGCTTGAACCAAGCTACCCATATTGATCCAGACCTAAAGAAGAGCAGCCAAATGAGTTTCATCACGCAAGCCTTGTTCCAGGTTACTAAATCCCTTACTGCCAAACCTCCTTCTTCCTTTGAATGTGTAATCTCCTCCCAAGCTACTCGAGCTGAATGTGTTCCTTCTGTGGTACCTTTCCATAGATAGGCACCGCATAGAGAATTTATAGTTTTAATACAGCTTTTGGGGATAGTAAATGTAGCACACCAAAAGTTTGATATTCCCGATATAACTGTATTGATTAGCAATAATCTTCCTGCAAATGACAATGTTCTAGCGCTCCAGGAATCTAGCTTTGCCTTAACACTTAGGAGCAGGGGTTCACAATTAGAGACCGATAGCTTTTTAGTTACCAGGGGGATTCCGAGGTACCTGATAGGCAGAGAAGCATGAGATAGACCTGTTTCCCTTTTTATTTGCTCAATTTCATCAGTAGGTACTCCAGACGTAAAGAAACTGGTCTTAGATATGCTTAGAGCTAAACCAGACTTAGTCTCAAAAGACCTCAGAACCTCTAGTACTCCCTGAACCGAGTTTAGAGTTCCCTCTGTGAATATCAGGAGATCATCTGCAAAGCATAAATGGGTTAATTTAGCTTGTACACATTTGTGATGATAACGAAACTTTCCTTCTTCTGCAGCCTTATCAAGGAGGATCGACAGGCAGTTCATGGCGATCACGAAGAGATACGGAGACAAGGGGTCTCCCTGCCGTAACCCTCGCTTGCTCTTGAAGTACCCTTGCACTGTGCCGTTGTAGCCCACGGAGAATGAAGGAGTGCAGATACAAGCCCTCAGCCATCGAGTAAACAGGTTAGGTACTCCAATACTTGCTAGACAGTTGAGAATGAAATCCCAGTTGATAGTATCAAAAGCCTTAGCTATGTCAACTTTCAATACCATACGTTTAGGACCTTTATCACGATGGTAGCCATGAACTATCTCAGAAGCAAGCACTGTGTTCTCTATTAGAAGTCTCCCCTGAACAAATGCCGTTTGATTAGGAAGAATTAGATCAGGAAGCATTGGTTTTAGGCGATGAACAAGCAGCTTTGAGATGAGTTTGTATATTGTGTTGCAACAGGAAATAGGTCTGAAATCACTAACTGCCGTTGCTCCTGGTCTCTTTGGGACAAGACTGAGAATAGTTGCGTTTGTAGCTGAGGGGAGAAAGCATGAAGAGAAAAAGGTTCGAACCGAAGTTATGACCTCTTGTCCAACAATCTCCCATCCTGCTTTGAAAAAACCTGAAGTAAGTCCATCTGGCCCTGGGGATTTTTGCGGGTTCAGTTTCATCATGACTCTGGTGATTTCCAGTACATCTGGCTGTAGGGTCATGGAGGATACAAGTTGAGGAGGACAGCGATAGGAGAGAAGCTCTTGGAACCAGATAGAAGGGCAGACAACGAATGGAAGGATAGGAGGTGATAGGAGATTTTGAAAGTGAGAGACTGCCATCATTCCCATAGCAAGTGGATCAGATACCAGAAGTCCTGCTGGAGTCGAGAAGGATCTGATTGAATTATAGGATGCTCGAACTTGGACCAGACGGTGAAAGAAAGTGGTATTGAGATCACCCTCCTTTAACCAATTTATCCTCGATTTCTGCCTGAAAAAAGCCTCTTCAATTTGTCTAAGAAAACACCATTTTTGATGCAGGTCTTGTTCTTCCTGGAAAAGTGCTTGAGTAGGATTTTGAAGCGCCTGAATCTGCACATTATTAAGCAAAATGTTAGTCTCTCTCACTCTCTCTTGGATATTAGAAAAATTTTCTCTGTTTAATTCTTTCAAAGCTCCCTTTATTTTTCTGAATTTGTAGCAAAGAGAGGAGAGATCCGAAGCAAATCCACCGGCCTGAATCCATGCTTCCTCAAGTGTCCGGTTAAATTTATGGTGTTTGGTCAGGTAGTTAAAGAACTTAAAAGGACGGGTTCCAGCGATTGGAAGGGGCACAGAGAGGTCAATAAGACACGGGGAATGATCAGAGAAATCAGGTGGGAGGAAGGTGGCTAGGCTATGAGGAAAGGTGGATATCCATTGCTGGTTAACAAGTAAGCGGTCAAGCTTTTCAGCAACAGGGGCGGAGGGACATTTGTTGGTCCAAGTAAAGAGAGGACCGAGGAATCGCAGGTCAAAGACACCTAGTTGAGTCAACACATTTCTTAGAGAGGACATTTGGGGAGTAAGGCTAATGATGGAAGGAGAAGAGTGTTCCGCAGGATGGATTATTTGATTTAAATCTCCTCCTAGGATCCAGGGGCCAGAATCCAAAGCCAAAGACTGATGAATATTGAGGAGCTCAACCCAAAGGTCTTGGCGATCCTCATTCTCGTTGGAGGCATAAATGGCTGTGAAGATAAACTTGTAGCTAGTTGAGATGCTGACTTCACAGGTTATGGCTTGTTTGGATTGGCTGATAAGACGTACATCAGCAGGGGATTTCCAGATAAGTACTATTCTTCCATCTGTGTCTGAGTTATGATTAGAGCAAAAATTCCAGTCTCTGCAAGCTTTAGACATGACATAAGAGAGTTGGGTTTCTTTAATATGGGTTTCTAAAAGGGCACCAAAAACAGGTTTTTGTGACAAAAGCCACTGGCTGAGCGGTGAATGTTTTTTCGGGTCATTAAGACCACGAACATTCCAAAAAAATAAGTTTGTACTCATAGAGATTTAGGAGGAGGCACTCCTGGTAAGAGGAGGGGTCCTTCTAAGGTAGAGCGATTAAGAGGGGGTGACAAAAGAGTGGATGAGGAAGATGGAAGGGAAGGTGTTTCAGTAGTAATGGGGGGGTGGTTTTGGTCTTTTTCAGTGGTGATTTTTAACGCTTTGTGAGGAGAAGTTATCAAGATTGAAAAAGGGTTTAAGTCTGGTAGCATGGCTAGGTAGGATGTTGGATGAGGTCTTTTGAGTGAGGTTTTGTGTTTAAAAAGTTTTTTTCTTCTGGAAGGGAGTTGGGCAGTAGAGAGGGCAGTGGGATCTGCTTCTTCATCAGAAGCAGTAAAAAGGACAGACTGGTTAGTGGTAGTAGGAGGTGTTGGGTCAACACTAATCAGAGCAGCATCTAAGAGAGTGGTTTTTGAGGGTGGAAGAGGAGAGGCGATAGGGGGAGATGGGTCCTTTGCTGCTTCTTCTTCAGGTGTATGACTCTGAGCTTTTTCTTCCTGCATTGGCTTAGGGGAACCTGAGTCTTCAACCTTTGAAGAGCCTATTTTAGAAGCATCTTTTTTGGTTGTTTCGTCAGTAGTTCTTCCAGTAGGTTTCCAGGTTTGAGTAGTATACAAACAGTCCTTTAGGATATGTCCAATTTGCTTACAGTGAGAACAGGAAGGAGGTACCCAAGGATATTCCACTGTGACTGGAATGACTGTTCCACTTTGGCGCTTCAGCTCTACCAGAGAGGGGAGAGGGCAAGAGAGATCAGCTTCAACTTTAACATGAGCCACTTCAAGGTTAGTCAAGTTCTTTGTGTATTCATCAGTCTCTTTTGGATCACCCACCAATCCTGCTGCGAAACTTAAACCTTCCTGGGATCGTAGGTCGAGTGGAACACCTTTGAGATGTGCCCAGATTGGAATGGAGAGAAGGTCAGGGGTTGTAACCTCTTGTTCAGGAGACCATTTAGCTACATGGAACATGGCAGTGCCTACGTACCACAGTCTTTTCTCCAGAACCTTTTTTCTGATGTATTCATTAGGAATGCGAACCATCATAGTACGCTCTTTCGGGTTAGTATGAATCTCCAGTTTAGTACCTTTTCCCCACAAAAAATTGAGGACATTCTCTATTGCCTTGTAGGAAGGCATCTTTGCAAAGAAGGCTCCAATGACAAAATCTTTATGTAAGGAAGCGCCTCTTTCAAAGACTTCATCTGGGATAGTTACTTGAGGGATCCCAGCTTCAGAGTAAGCAAGTGGCGCAAGTCGACGAAGGGATCGATCAGCAAATAGTTTAGCTTTTTGGGCATAGGTCTGAGGAGGGGGATTAGAGGCAGGAGGTACGGTGGATGAAGGAGGAGGAGGAGGAGGAGGAGGAGGAGTAGAATTTTTGGAGGGGGGGATAGGTGTTTTAGTGGAGGAAGGGGTTGGAACTTTTGTGGAGCAATTGGTTGAGAGGATAGGGGTAGACTTAGATATGGAACAAGGAGGTGAGGAAGCAGAGGGAGGGTTTGAGTTTGATCCGGCCAAAGCACGGTTAGTGTTTAATGGAGAGGAGGATTTAAAGGGGAGAGCTGCAAGCCCCTGAAAATTTAGGTCAACAGTACGATTTTGTACAGTAGAAGAGATATCAGATCCAGAAGGAAACTGAGATTTCTGAGTCAAATCGACATCAGTAGTGAAAGAAGAACAACCAGGCTGACAATCTTTAACTGCAGTCCCCTTGATAGGAGAAATTTGCATAGGAGATTGAGAGCACCGAGGAGTAGTTTGGGGGGAGAGGGGAGGGAAGTCGGAGAGGGGAAGGATGTGGGAAGGGTCAGGAGGGTCAGGAGGGGCTGGAGGAGGACGAGAGGAGTCACTACCAGGGGTAGCGAGCAGCGGATTCATGACGGAGGATTTGTCGAGAGGGAACCAGGCGTTCACTCTCTCACTCATCTTTTTGTTTTCAAATTTTTGTTTTCAACTTATTTGCATTATGCTACATAAGTTGAAAAGTATATATATAAAAACGTTATCCACTACACTACAAAAATTTTAGTTAATAAGTTTTAAATAGGGAATCTACACTTGCTAAATATAATAAAGGGAAATGCTTACGTACATGCTTACTGGCTAATTACATAGATATGCTTGTTAATCACGAGAAAGGCCTAAGAGCATGATTAATGGAGATTTTTAGAGTATGATTCTTAGAAACGTCTTTTAACTTTTAATTAAAAAACTATTTAAAAACTGATTTTTAGTTTTTTTTAATTAAAAATTAAAAAATAGTTTTTTATATTCCGTTAAGAATCTATCCCTAAGAATTTCTATTAATCATGCTATAAAAGTATTCCACCTTCTTTGCATGTGCCTCTCGACAGAGTTCCATCTCTACCAAATCCGTGTATCCCTCGTGAGGGGTACGTTCTTTGCACGTGCCTCTCGACAGTTCCATCTCTACCAAACCCGTGTATCCCTCGTGTGCCCCTCATAAACTTATAGTTATGTAAAATATACATAGTTCTAATTAAAAATTTATATTCGATCACATTAAGAGAATATTTAGAGTTTTTTTTATCGTTTGTAGTTTATGTTTTCGCATTACCACATTTTGATTAGTGTAATGGCATAAATAGAGTTACATCATTCCATAGATAACTTATATTTCATTATATCATACTATTAAAAAGTTGTACATGCCTGTAGTATGTCAACTGGTGATCCTTGGAACATGCTCCTGCTTGGGGAGAAAATACTTAACCACGTGACAACGCATGTCCACTCGTGACCCATACATTTGGCCCTATAGTATTATTTTAATTTACATATCATAGATATTCGTTTATATTTATACACTGGATAATTTTGTTTATTTCTATTTTGTTTGTATCCGTGTGTATATATAAATAATGAGACATGAATAATCCAACTAACTCACCAGCATATTCCAACCGAAATAGCTTCTAGAAAAAAGGACGAAGAAAAAACAGATCCTTTACACTGTCTAAACAAAATGTGTGCACTCGTCCCGCCATTATTTCCCCATTTCGACTGGCCTTGTGGAGACCAGAGCTTTTTTGTAAACGACGACCTAACCAACACGTTTCTTGATTTTCCGTTGCCGGACTTGGAGGTGGCTCATCAGAATGCGTCGTCGGAGAGACATGGAGTTTTAGAGGTAAAGAATCAGGTCGTGATGAAGAAGCTTAATCACAACGCGAGTGAGCGTGATCGTCGCAAAAAGATCAACACTATGTTCTCATCTCTTCGTTCTTGTCTTCCAGCTTCCGATCAATCGGTAACAATCAATTCAAATAAGTTTACTTTTTACTTCAAAAAAAAAATTAAAACGAAAACTCGTAGAGGCATTAAAATTTACAAGTTAAACATTCAACATATTTATTTGATCCAAAAAAAACATTCAACATATTTGATCCAAAAGAAACAATGAACATAAAAGTATAAGATCGTAATTAAGGTTTTTCGTTTATGAAATGCTTTCCTGAAACTTCTATAACTTCTTATTCATTTGCTTTTGCAACTTTTTATTTTTTTTATATAGAAAACACTGTGATGCGTGTTTTTAAACGCAATGAAAGATCTGTTATTTTAAATATTTCTTGCAGAAGAAGTTAAGTGTTTCTGCAACAGTTTCACATGCATTGAACTACATACCAGAGCTGCAAGAGCAAGTCAAGCAGCTCATAAAGAAGAAAGATGACCTCTGTTTCCAAATCTCGGGTCAAAAGGATCTGGTTTACGCTGACCAAAACGGTAATCCAGAGAAAGGGGGCACACGTTATGCATCAACTGTATCTGCGACTAGGCTCGGTGAAACAGAAGTAATGGTCCAAATTTCATCGTTACAGACTGTAAAGTGTTCGTTTGGAAATTTACTGAGTGGAACAGAAGAAGATGGGTTGGTTCTTATGGATGCTTCATCTTCAAGGTCTCAAGGAGAGAGACTCTTTTACACTTTGCATTTTCAGATGAATAATTGCAATCTGAATTTCGAAGAGTTAAATGATAGGTTGTTGTATTTGTACGAGAAATGTGGAAAATCGTCTACATAATACAATAACTATTGATGTGATTTGGTCTGTTCTTTTGTATCTCTCCTTAAAACTCAAGTTTAGAATCGAAATAGTATGAATTTGTACCTTCTGCTTAAGCAAGAAGGTTTTCCTTTGTATAATAAATTTATTTTGTAAAAAAAAAGGTTTGTTAATTGTCGAGTACAAGAACTCGATGTGTTTTGTTTGATCCCTAACTAACTCTAAACCAAAGAATGGGTCTAGACAATCAGAAAGTTTCTTCTATTGGTAGCAACCGCAGCATTAACATGTAGTTATACTCTTTTACCTGCGATACTAATTGTAGCTGATATAATTAAGGGACTAAGACTAGGTTAATGATCATATTTTGGGCCTTAACTGGAGGGGCTCAGTTTTTTTTTGAACAAGCAACATTTAATAACTTGAAGCAAGGGCCCAGTTTCTTTTAATCAATAATTAAGGTGAGAAGACGAAATTGTTGAGTAAACAAGTTAATACTATAAACATAAGCATCTAGTAGATTATTTATATGAGACATTATTACAAATGATTCTTGTATCATTTGTCCGACAGAAACATTGTTTTGTAGAATTTTCTGGGCTTACAGCTTAAAATTAATTGGCGGTAAATGGATTAGCCGATGGTCTAAATCTCTTATATATTACTTAAATATCTTTCATATTTCCAACGTGGAATCTTCTCTCCAATATCATCCCTCGAAATAATGGTGCATATAACCATTAATCTCACATAATCCATTATACTTTTTTGAGATAATGTTTTTTTTCTAGCTATTTTGAAGAACTGAGCTTTTTGTAGGTCATCAGCTAATAGAATGATCGGACCACTTTTCATGCCGAATTAATGGGTCAAAGTGTTGGACCCGCTCTGATTACTATGACAAGTTTCTTGGACTTCCAAACTAAAACTAATTGGCGGTAAGTGGATTGGCCGGTGGTCCAAATCCCTTATATATACTTAAGTCTCTTTCATATTTTCAATGTGAAATCTTCTATTTATATCTTGATTTTAATTTTTATAAATATTTTGTACTGTCAAAGAATTATAACATGTTCGAATATATTACCTAGTATTGTAACTAATGTGTAATACAATATGCTGTTAAAAAGTAAAAAGACTGTCGAATGATTAAACATTGAGTTTTTCTTCAACTATATCTAACGATTGATTCAATGCTTTTTTTTGTTGGTAACAAAAAACACTGCAAAAGGGAATATAACTTTTCTAGGCTTACTGCATCAACGAAGCTGTAAAGCCTACCAAGTTGGGAACGAGATGGCCAAAAAGAAAATGAAACTACTTAAAATGGAAAATGTTGAAAATAACCAAATGGTCAAATAATAATACCAAAGAAATGCCAAATACACGGGAAAGTATACAAAATAGGCAGTTAGGTGCAATGCATTCTCCAGTTAGGAATGAAAATTTCTCAATATTTTTCACAGGCGTGACCCAACTTTTTAGTGAAATACGTTTTACCCGTGATTAACCGCATCACTGTTGGCAAAAGGAAAAGCACATCATTTCTTAGTTCTCATGACGTTTTCACAAGCGTTCAGATTCAAAGGTTAGTATTTAGGCTAAATGGCTAATGTATGTCCATTTTTAAAACTCACACAGTAGAATTCTAATCCAATCGAGCTGAGAATTACATAAAGGAAATGAAAACACTTGACCATCAACGTTTGTCATGTTTGTGTTTTTATCTGATAAACACACAAGCGAAATATAATTGTTTTGTAAGTGTATATATACAAGATATATGATGATGAAGATGATACTATGTATATAAAAGAATGTATATATATGTAGTGACATACATAAATAATTAAAATTAAATCTGGTTTTACTACTCCAAATGTCTCACGTAAGTAACTAATGACATGGCTAGTTTTTGGTCAATCAAATTAATAGTTATCAATAATATTTACATTTTATTCAACAAAATAAATCCATTATACTGTTTAGTTCGTCTGTTCATTTATTTCCTAACAATTGTTCACACTACAATCTGAGTATTTCTTCTATTTTACTGCATATTCAGTAATTGTGGTATGAGAAAATGCAAATTAAGAAGTCAATATTTTTTGAGAAACTAATTAAAATACTATTAACTGAATACCAATTTAAAAAAAAAACAATTTAGTTAAAAATATCAAAATATTTTGATTTAGGATTTAATATTTATTGTTTTTGGTTTAATATTTAGGGTTGGGTTGTATTTATAAAAATATAAATAATTTTTAAACACTTATAAATGATTTAGTAGAGTTAGCTTAGTCTTTTTCATCATACATTTAGTTATTCATAAAAATGATTATCTTTTAAAATATAAATTTGAAAAGTAGAATCAAATTTCTGGTAAAATTAAATTTATCTTTATTATTTTGTGATATCATATAATAAAGTCTAAATGTTTTATTAGATGCAGTATATAATCATGTATTGTTTTTATGTCAGATTTGTGATCTAAAGAAGGCGAATTTAGACAAAGAACCGCCTTGGGAACTTCAAAAACAATGTACAGAAAAGTACTTCAGCCTCCGGTCACCGTCAACATACCTATAAAGCTTCGGATGTTCATGCATCTACCTCTTCACGTTGCTTGCAGTAAAATATTAGTTTAGCTTCTTTTTTTTTTTGCTAACTTGTTTAGCTTTATGCCTTTATTCTTCTAGAAGTTTTTTTTTATAAAGTCAATAAACAAATTAAATTGGTTAAGTAAAATATTTTGCCAAATATTAATCAAATTGAAAACCGCTTAAAAATTGTAAACTATTTTTACATGTTACATTGATTTATTACAATGTGTAGGTTGTAATTATGGAAAATGTACACTTCTAGGTAAAAAGTACACCGGACAATAATATAAACATTTATGGACGTAGATATTCCAACTATCCCAATTTCCCACACTATAAGTAGAGAGCCAGAGAAAAAACAAAGGCAGAGAGACCGCAGAAAGATTATTAAGTCACTAAACCAAAAGAACAGAAGTATTTCTTTTGTAGATAAACTACTACTAATGAAAGATGATGGTACATAATCAACGGCTGAGAGTTGACATCACACCCAAGCCGATGGGTTTGACCGGAAGTTCTTTGATCACGGCGAGATCCGTCGCAGTTCTTCTCTTTGTCTCTCTGCTTCTTCTGATTCTGCCACCGTTCCTTCCACCGCTTCCACCTCCTCCAGCCACGCTCCTCCTGCTCCCTCTCCTCCTCATGATTCTCCTAATTTTCTTGGCTTTTTCTCCTTCTAATGAGCCTAGCCTCTCGGTAGAACCTCTTGACCCCTGATGAGTGGGGTCGCCGACTTCCGCACCGACCGTACAGATGTATATGCATTTCACAAACATGTATAAAAGTGTCTATATATATATGTATGTACGGAGCAAATTAAGGGCTTTTAGCTTCGTGTAAGTAAGATCGTCTCATGTGATAGATCTCGGACTTTTCTTTTAAAGTGCTCTATAAATGCAGTTTATATATTTATGTGCAATTGTGCATGTATACATTTCTGTTTATCAGTCTCATCTTTTTCGTAACTCAATGTCTATTCCCATTTTTGTTAAATACTGAACTTTTAAACTACCAAATGATGTATGGAAAAAAACTATTACAATATCATGATGTATTTAAAATTATAAACTAATTAAACAAAAATTGGTGAAGTATAGAGAGGGGTTAAATACTACACTCGATATTAGATCTGAACCAATATATGACGAAAATACCCGTTAAATGAAATAAGCCACTTGTTCATATGTATTAATACCTTTATCAGCTACCCGCTTGTTTATGAGTCCCTTGTTTATCTACTAAACTCTGTTTTTAAAATTGAAAACTAATATGATTCTTTTTTAGTGGGTTTACTGTGGAACCCACACAGACACTGGACAACGGTGAATCGCCCTTTGATGTCTTTTTTTTTTAACACTGCACTTCGGTGTCCAGGAGACAGATTAAATTGGATTTTCCATTGGTTTATTTGTCCTCGACACACAGTTACATTTTTGTTCTTTTAATATGGTCACAAAGTCATTATCTTTCTTTAAGTTTTTTTTGTTTACATGTTTTAGATATTTTATTTCTCTTTGAAATTCCATGCTCGTTTTCTTGTTTTAACAATCTGGTGTATTTTTTTTGTCCGTAATTTAGTGTATTAATTTAATTAGTGCTTTAATTTCTTTATATAATAAGTAGTATTGTTTTTTCTTATATTATTTTTCAACTGTATTTTTTTTAGATTTTCAATGCAATATTTAAACCATGATACAAATTTAGTTCTGCTAATTTTACCTTCTTCATTTGAAAGATAATATAATATAATACAATATAATATTATTGCTTTAAAGACAATTTCAACTGTGGTAGAATGATATCAAATAAATTTTCAGTTAATTTTTTAATCTGAGTACAAAATTTTAGACAACACTTAAAAGTTAAAACCAAGTAGTATACTATTCTTATCAGTACTTGATTTATCCCTTAGTCATCATAGACCTAGCAGGTAAAAAAATCAAAACATAAAAATGCAGTTGTATATTAATTTTGTCAAAAATCATTTTATTTTATGCCATTACTTGTGGAATTAAGAATAATAATATATAGAAAAGTTAGTTATATTTGACTTATAGGTACGGTGGCTAGCGAGTGAAATAGTCATAAGCTCATGATTAGATGAATTATAGTGGCATAAAAATAGGTTGGAGATGAGCATTATCGACGGTCTAATGGTATATATATTTAACTTCAAGTAGATTAATTTAAATAGAGGGATGATTGATTTCAAAAAGTTCATGCATGCATCTATTCCCACACTGAATTTCAGTTTTCCAACAAGTGGTTTAATTAGTAAGAAAACAGTGTTAAATGTAATCCCAGTGTTTGGTGGTTCTGATAAATTGAGCGATTATATTTTATTGATTTTAACATTAATAAAACTAATCATATATGTAATTAAGTGTTTGCGTGTTTGCATTGAAAAACAGTGCGAAGTACTGTACGAGTATAAGATGGATGAGAATCATGAGATATGTTAATATGTTGTTATCCAGGGAAATATATAGTGTGGATGAAGATTTGAGACTTCGCACAGAACTAAAGGAGATTTGACCAAATTGAAAGGAGAAAAAAAGAAACAAATGTAATTATATAATTATAAAATGATTAAAGATAAACGGTCTTCGCTTTGTCGAGTCTCTATCTTTAGGCACAACAAAAAGCAAACGAGAAGGAATTTCATTTGTCCACAAAAATCAGATCCACTGCACCTATACATTCAAATGAGAATGAATGAATACGTATACATATTCTGGTCCGTTTTTGTTTGTCTCGGTCGTAACCATATGAATACATTTGAAAAAAGGTCGGATAAATTGTGAAACGACGTTAAATAATGATTACGTGATTCATAATATAACCCCTAAACAACCGAACGTGCTCGTTTTGACAACAAACTCAAATGTTCCAAAATAAGAAACTCAAATATTTTTTTTTGAAGACAATTCAAATATTTAGAGCTCTTTAATCATGGGGTTCCAAAGTGTTACATATAGTTTTTGTTAATATACTGAGTTACTTAGAAAACATATATTTTTCATCTAGAGAAAGATATAGTTTTTGCAACGAGTAAAAGACATTAAGTATTGGTGGGAAATGATGAACCTATGACTGAGAGAAACGATAGAAAACCAATATAAAACACAAAATAACAATGTTATAACTGGATACAAATACATATGATATGAAAAAAAAATGGAAGCTATTGTCAACAGATAACTAAGGTCATTTTCAACCCAATGCCAAAATGCCATCATAGTGTAATTTGTTTACTAAAATCTTTCCAATCTAACTCTAAAAACATCATTTTTATGTAAATTTACAGTACCATACCAAATTGATATGTTAATATTCACAACACAAAATACTATTTATTCACTTTTATAAATATGCATATATTTAAATAGTTTATTTTATTTTGATATTATTATATATCAAAATAGTAAATATTTATTTTAAAAACAAATATGTGAGTCTGATATATGTTGTGCAATATAATTATATATATCAAGTAAGATAAAATTTCCTACTGAATAATATAAAAATCAAAAATACAGTTTAGTGAAAATTTTGGTATTGTGGTTGAAGAAGAAAAAAATTTGATACTAAAGTTACATTAAAATAGTGTAGCTTTCACACCAAAATGTTTTTATGGATTGAAGATGCCCATATTTATCTCTTTTCATAATTACTTTACAACACATTTGTGATCTTCATATATACTATGACTAATTTACACCATCAATGAAACTCCAAAGTTCCCATCGCAAGCAAAATTAAGTTTTTACGAGCCAATGCTCCTCCGTCTATTAAAACTCTAGTTAAAAATTCTCCCACGGACGCAATCACTCATACCCTCCTTTGTTAACCTTGTAATATTAAGTGTCATTTAACACCAACTGGTTTCAATGGATAAATTTGATTGGATCATACGCAAATGACGAATATTGAAGCATAAGCACTCTCTTGGATTAGACACACAAATCCAGATGGTAATATGGAAACGAGAAGATTCATACTATCAGCATCATTATTTTTTTAATACCGATTAATTATGTTATTACAAACTATAAAAAATATTACATAAAAAATTTATAACAGATATTTTAATTGTACTATGATAATTCACATCCAATCATTATCATTTATCATTTTGATCTGTTTTACGAGAGAGATTCATGTCTAACAATTTTACTTACAGTATGTTGAATATCGCATGAAAATTTTTTTCTCCATTAATTTATATAATTGATTTTGTCTGAGATTCGAATCTTGGACTTCATGGTATAAAAAATTAATGATTTTCAGTCAAACCACTAAACTAAGCTTCTGCACTTTTCAAATAATTAAATCCCCTAGAAAAATATCTCTACGATACCATTTTAATAAATTTCTTGCATATATAATTTAAAAACACACAAATGTATAGTGGTGACTACAATTTGTTTTTAGCCTTAATAAGAGGTAAAATAAGAAGTACATTAATTTGTGAAGTCACACTGAACATATATGATATTTAAAAAAGAATAAAAATTAAGGGTTTTATTTTTTCATAAAATGTATTGATGAGATAATAGTTATATCTACGAATAAAATAACAATGTTTTGATCTAGAAAAATATAGGTAATTTAGAAAAATGAAATATTGATAAAATTTAGAAAAAATAATATATTGATAAAATTATTTTAAAAAATAAAATATTAATTATAAAAACCATGTAGTGACATCAAATAAAGTAATACTATAAGCAGCATATTAAGTTAATAAATTAGCCGTTGAAAAAAAATGAAAACTGACGATCGCAATAAATTAGGTTAAATGTATATGGAATAAGAAGAAATAAATACCCTTAGTACGACGTGATTCAGATTCAAAGTATCAAGCACACTCTCTTCCCTAAATTCACCAACCATCCTTACCGTTTCAGTCATCTAAAAGCACATAAATGGTAAATCATTTAAACCGCCACACTAATACCTAGCTAGCAGCTATGCATGTCAAACATCAGTCTATTGTTTTTTGTCAACTTTGTAAACGTCAGTCTATTTTTGTTTCTTAATTTTGTTTTTCCAACAACCTATATATTTTTTCACGATTTGATTTTTTTTTTTTTTTTTTTTTTTTTTTTTAACAGGAGGTTCAAAGGTGACCCGTAATCCGCACGTGGTTTCCATTTGCCCAAAGGCCCGTAATCCGCACATGGTTTCCGATTGCCAACCATCTAATCCCCCTGGCCCGGAACCAGCCGGCACTAATACCCATTACCCAAGGACCCAGCACCAACGCCGCGATAACTTTAAACTTGGGGAGGGCGTAAAGCATTCCGTGGCCACAGGGGGTATTCGAACCCGGGTCCGTATTGGTGTGTTAACTACCTCAAGACCACTAGCCCACTTCACGATTTGATTTTACAATCATTTATTTGTTAATTGTCGACATAAAATGCCACAAACTGTATTTCCGTTTCACATTTTTTGTTAATCATTGATTCATTTCAAGTTCACACTACATCCCAAAAATAATCGTTTCGAGAGATTAGATCGAGTTAGATAAAATACTACACCGAGTAAAAAAATAAATTTTAGTAAAAACTGATACGTAAATTGCCAAAATGAAATGAAATTCTGAAATGTAGTCACCACATAAGGCATATAGGAAATAATTAAATGGCTGCATGTCAATTTTAAGATTGACAAATGATATGATACAGGCTGATGGTGGTAGTGAAATCTTCTAGCGGATGTATTCAACAATAAGCATGAGTTGATTTGTATTAAAATGACAAATTAACTGTTATTCAAATGTGAATTTAAAAAAAAAACACTATAGAATTTACTGTATTAGATGTGTCATTTTAACTATAGTTTTAAATTTATTATCATTGGAAAAAAAATTGTACATTTTATAGTGTTGTAAGTATTTATAGAATGTTTAAGACGTGTTTTTTAGTTACAAAAATAAAATCTAGATCTTATAGTTTTAGATAGTATTTTATAATTAATCAAACCACTTCAAATTTCATACATATTTCAAGCATATATCACAGTGATTCAACAACAATCACATCAAATTCTCAAATTCATCTAAATTCTCATAATTAATCAAACCACTTCAAATTTCAAATTAAATACACTCCTCCTGATATTTATTTCAAAGCTAATGATTTAAAACTTCTACTTCATCAGAGGTTTACTTTACATACTTTCTTAATTCTTAAGAAGAGAAATACATTCGTACCCTGGAGTTGCGCAAAAAAAAAAGAAGAGAAATACATATAATATATGCCTCTAATTTTTATATTATATTATATGTATTTCTCTTCTTTTTTTTTTTTTTGCCTCTAATTATATATATTATATAATATAATATATGCCTCTAATTTAGGCATTTTCTATGGCAGTTGTTGACAGGTTGTATAGCAGTGACCAAAAATTTAAAATCACGTGGAATACAAGGAGATACAAGATGTGCAAGGTGTGGTGATCCGGAGGAATCAATAAATCATGTGTTTTTTGAATGTCCTCCGGCACGACAAGTGTGGGCACTATCTAAGATTCCATCGAACCCAAATATTTTCCCTTTGGGCTCGATATTTGCTAATATGGATCATCTGTTTTGGAGAGTTAATCCAAAAATGGAGGATCATCAGTTTGCATGGATTCTATGGTACATTTGGAAGGGTCGGAATAATAAAGTTTTTAGTAATATTGATGTTGACCCGAGAGAAACGCTAAACTTAGCTGAATTGGAATCAACACTTTGGGTGGAGGCACAAATTGTTAATGATTCCAGGATGGCCCCTGAAGCGCAGTTCAGAGTTAACTCACAGACTACAGGAAGATGGTGTTTCATTGACGGTTCTTGGAAAGACAAGGATTATTTCTCAGGACAAGGCTGGTTCAGCACGCTTCCGGAGTTTGAGGGTTTGTTAGGGGCAAGAAATGTAAGGGCAAGTCTTTCACCTCTTCATGCGGAGTTGGAGGCTCTAATTTGGGCAATGGAGTGTATGAAGAACTTACGACAGTACCGGGTCACGTTTGCAACGGATTGTTCTCAATTGGTGAAGATGGTTTCGGAACCAGAAGAATGGCCGGCATTTGAAAGCTACCTGGATGACATTAAGTTTTTGAGAAGAAGCTTTACCAACTCAGAGATTGTTCATGTTCCAAGGACGGAAAACATAAAGGCGGATCGCTTGGCACGTAATGCTCGGACACAACCGTCTTTCGTCGTACACATGGATGCGGAGTTACCACATTGGTTTACAGAGTCTATATGAGTCTGTAAATTTTCTTGTTGTCAAAAAAAAATATGCCTCTAATTTACTTTCCTTATGTTTAAGACCATAAGCTATTACACAATATTGTATAAGTACACCTTATTCAAAATAATTTTGAAAGTTATTACATTTAAAGTATAAAAATCGGTAAAATCTGAAACTAATTTATTTTAAAAAATTATTCCTTCAAATAGAGAGGATCCCCCCTAAAACATTGAAACAATTAATAATAAACTATATATGTATCAACATGGAGATGGAGCTTTTCCTTAAATGAAAGAGTATCACGGTTTGACACAAGTTAACAAATGACTAATTATCAAACACGCTTTTACATAAAAGATTCCACGCTTTTGTAAAATGTCTTTCTAATAGTGTCTTACAGAATATTATCAAAATTTCACAAGTCACTGAAAAAACAAATCAAGCAATTAATGGTAATTTTGGTGTTAAGTCCGTGTCATACTGAAATCTAGTAAAATAAATCTACTTCCTCCGTTTTATGTTGATAGATTTTTTAAAAACTTTCACACATATTAAAAAATGATTAATGTATAGTAATAAATATCTTGATTTAAATGTAAAAACAACTTCCTATACATTTAAACTAATAGTTTTACTAATAGTTTTAATCAAAACTATTTAAATTTAGCAAAGAAATTTACTTATTAAATATGCATAGAAAACTTTAAAATTTTATTTTTTGTGAAAAAAATATTTTTGTGGAAGATATTTTTTTATTTGGGTGGATACGAATTGGCGAATGTTGCTGCTCGGTGCATGAGCTTCACCTGTATGTTGTAACGTCTTTATCTCTTACCCACATAAAAGCAAGACGGACAAATTAAATATGTACACATATAATTCATTATAAATATACAAACATATATGTGCAGGAACATTGAAAGCCAAGATTTAGAGGAAGAAAAGAAGTTTCACAAAAGTTATAGTAAGGATCATCGGAATGTTTATGACCGGAGTGGTGATGATGGTGCTCTTGGCGGTTGTTCCTGCCGTTCTTCCGCCACTACCGCCGCCGCCGATGATTCTGATGGGAATTCCGGTGGTGCTGATGCTAATGCTTGTTTACTTAGCCATCTATTATCCTCCTCTCTCTTCTTCTTCCTTTGACACTACCTCTAGTCAAGTAATGTGATTGTCAGACAACGATAGAAATGACACAAGCATGTAAAATGCGTCTTCGTCTAATGGGTTTTAATTTCTTGTTCCATTTGATGAAATATGTGAATCAATGCAGTTTCATTTGATGGTTTTCTTGTTTTAATGTTTTATTTCATTGTCTTTTTCTTTGGGAATTTGAATTGAATACGGGTCACTGTAAAAAGTTTCAAGTGTAATTTATAATCTTCTTATTCCTACGGATCATAAGATTCGGCCATTCGGGATTTCCAAATTTCACGTGAACATGAATTTTCAAAATACGTTATCGAAGAATACAAACAATTTTATTAACAAAATATGCATGCACTATCATAAATTCGAGTTCATTTTTGTTCCTTGTATTTATAAAAATACTTCTGTAACGTGTCGCCACTCATTCATTAAGGAATCATTTCTCGCTCGATTCACTCTCGATAGAAAACTGAGACTGACTAATTTCTCACTCCCGATAGAAATGATCTAGCTCGACTCATTCATTACGAGTCCTTGTTCTTTTTTTTTTTTGTGCACGAGTCCTTCATGTTTTGTTAAATGATTTGTTATAATGAGTGCCAAAACATTAAACAAAAGAAAAGGAAAATATGACTGCGTAAATCTGCATGGAAGACTTATTGATCGGAAAATCCAAAAAAACTTAGATACTCACTCTGACGTCAATTAAAATAAAATACTAAAATTCATACAAAAATATATTTATTTTTATATAGGGGAAAACACTAGTTTAACTCTGATTCATGGATTTATTACTAGAATGACTCTTATTTTATTTTAATTACTAATTTAAATTGTATACCTATTTTACAACTGAGTAATTTGTTATCAAAAAAAAAAAAATTACGAAAATATCATTACTCACAAACTTATTTTGTTTACGTTTTATGTAACCACAAACTTATTTTTATTTTTTCGACAGTTTTATCTTAAATTCTATAGATTTAATTAGATTTCTATAGATTTTTTTAATATATCTATCATGGTCACAGATTTATTAAATATTCACAGATTTAATTAGATTTAGTTTCTTTGGCCACATATTCACTTATTTTGACAGATTTATATAGGCTTTGATAGATTTCTTTTTACTTTGACCACCAATTTTTCTACTTTGACAGATTTATTATCCTTTGACCACAAATTTACTTATTTTTGAAAGATTTATTATAAATTTGACAGATTTGTTTATCTTTTGACCA
Source organism: Brassica rapa (assembly GCF_000309985.2). Taxonomy (NCBI): domain Eukaryota; kingdom Viridiplantae; phylum Streptophyta; class Magnoliopsida; order Brassicales; family Brassicaceae; genus Brassica; species Brassica rapa. The sequence continues at coordinate 1,205,732 of NC_024799.2, read as the reverse complement.
CATATTAAATTACAATTTGACAGATTATGTTTTACTTTGGCGACAGATTTAATCATTGTTTGGCTACAGATTAATTAAATTTTATTTAACCGAACTAGTTATTGAAAATCAGATTTAACCATTAAATTCTGATTTTTTTAAATACAAATATTTCAATTGAATTAAACCAAAATTTTACTAACCAACAAATTAAATTAAATAAACCAAAATAAATTAAGTAAACCAAACCGTAACCAAAACTTAAGGAATCGCAACAGCGAAAGCACGTAAGCAATGCATCATATCTATTTATCACCCCTACTATCATAGCTCATACTTGTGGAGCGCTTATTTCACTTCTATAATGCCAAGAACATAGCTTCAACAGTTCCAGAAAATATCACAACAAAGATTTATTCCATTTCTATAATGAACGATTATGTGTCTTTCATGTTCTATTTCTTGAGAGTTACTTTGTTTCTCTTCTAGCACTTCTTCTCACATAGTGCCTTTCTGTTGTTTTTTTATACTTTGCAAGTTAAAACTTTTGTTCTATATTGGGTACTCTTAAGTATCAAAGAGATAATTGAACAGGTTTATATGTAACAATAATTAGTAACTCAATCAATAAACTAAAGCATAAAAATTCTAAAACAGAACAGTCAGCCTTATGATAATTATGGACTGGAGATTGTAGCTGAAACAAATTTTGATACTAAACATTCAATTTACACGATAAAACACGTACACTAAGAGAATCTAAAACTGAACGTATTACTTTGGTGAATCATGAAATAAATGAGTGATTTGAGGTTCTTCAACAGCGTCGTAAATCTCAGCAGCTAGCCTCCGTTGGAGATCTTGAATGGTTTTGTCACGTAACCCTTCAAATGTACAACCAATCGCAAGACATTCAATGTATTTTATGGTATAAACACCATGCACATTTTTTTGGGGGTCATTCTGTGGAATTTTTTTCAATCTTCTTACATTGAATTATTTTTCATTTTTCTTCCGAACAATAGCAGGGACCATAGCACTCAGGATAGATGGAATTATCTTGACAAATAGCTATAATAGCTCACTCTTTTGCTGACTAGGAGTTTTTCCTTTATTGTAGAATAGACGCGGATAGTTTTTCTTACTGCTAGGAGAAGCCATATCTTACAATGAAAAATAAAAAAAATTGTTACCATGAAATTCTAGTACAAAAACGAGTGTTAGTTGTAATCAAATTATTCATAATTAGAAAAACTCCAAGCTACGATACAGTTGAGATGTGCTTGTTACACTCATTCCCTTACAAGAACCCACCAAGCATCAACTCTATACAAGCAACTATCCAAAAATTCAAATCACGTGGTAACAAACCTTCTTCTCAAATTATTCACGTTTCACATCCAAGAAAATAATATAGCATGTACCTATCATTGAACAATGAATAATCAAGTATGAGACACATATGATTCGTTGTTGTGACAAATATTCTGATCTATAACACTTGACACCAAATCAAAAGCTATCCAAACTCCATGAAAATCTCAGTGTTCCCGAATTCTTTTTTTTTATAAATCGGAGGAGGAAACGAAATACAGATTCAAAGCCATGAAGTGACAGACGTAATTAATTGACGAGTGAAGATGGTGGTTCTCGTCGTCGGAGTGTTTGACAGCGGAGATAACAAGAGGCCCTCCCACCGGCGAAGTCGACACTACTCAGAGGAAGAAGATTAAACCGCCGGCAATTTTGAACTCAACATCTTCGACGAAACAGTGGTTTTGTTTTTCAGAATGTTTTTCTTGTTCATGTCGACGGCAGCGGCTAGGATTTCAATTATTTTTCACTTTTTAATTTTTTATTTACTAAGGAATTAAATGAATAACCACAAAATTGTAGTAAAGAAGAACTATTAGGGTTATTTGGTCTTTAAGTACCTATATTAGATTATATTGATTACACAAAGTTAAACTAGTAACTAAGTAAAAGTTAGAGTTAATCTGAGTAATTTTCTCTTATTTTTACTTTAGAAAAGGATATTTGATTTAACTATACTCTGCATTTACCAAAGCAGACAAGGTTAGAGGCTTAGAGCACCCCTATCCTTTAAGTTTTCATTTTGGGGTTCTAAACCCACAAAAACTGACCACAAAAACTAATATTTTAATATTAATTATAATACAATTAATTAAATTTTCTGTTTTAACTTGAATTAATTATAAAGTGACATTTGTTACAAGAGTATCTAAATGGCATCTTACAAGTTTCAAATGAGTTCTTTTTTTCTCTCCAATATTTTTCTCCAATGTTGATCAAAAAAAATATTCATTGAGATATTTCAACAAGTGTCTTAGACATAAAATAATAATCTAGTTTAGAATTTTAATTAAATTTAATTAGAAAAGTAAAAAAATAAGTTAATTATGTGACGCAAAGTACAAAACTCTTTCATAAGAGATGGGGAGAATTTTCTCTTCAACTCTGTTATTTTTTTTTTCCTTTCTCTTCTTTTGTCTAATTGATTTATCAAATTAACGCTAAGAGACTTTTGTACATACTACCGCTGATGTTGCTTTAGCCTTTATGGATTCGATTTCGACAATTCACGGGAGCAATTTTCAGTCTTTTGTTTTCGGTCTTATTTGAGATTTAATACGTAACGATGCTTTGAAACAGGAGGTTTCGTGGGTCCTATGAAATGAACTTCCATCTACTAACCTTTTTAGTATCATTATTCATTAGTTACTGGATGCCGACTGAATACGTAAATGCTTTCTGACGAGTTTGGTTTGCTCCAAGCTCATATTAAAATAAATTTATTTGTTTTCTTTGAGTTTGGTTTTTCAAACTTTAGAACAAATCTGCTTTAGTCCATATTCGGCGTTGACTTTTTAGAAACCTTAAGCCAAAACCAGTGCCAAAACTTGTGTCAAACGGAAAAACAAAAAATAATTTCTTTAACTTTTTCGTTGGGAAAATGAAATATAATTTTTTTAAGTTCGAAACCTTTTTAGGAAACATATTAATTTTAAGTTTGCAATCAACTACGTAGTCACTTGAATTGATTGCAAATAGATCTACAATCATATAATTTTCCGGACTGAAATACAACAGGATAACCAATCAAGAAGTTGTATTTTGTTATAATGTATGATTTTTTAAAAATCATTATTTTAATTTTTTTATTAACAGATTTCTCTCTGAATACTACTTCTTCTGTATATGAAAAAATATTTATTATACTGTTTTAAGTTTTTCACACATATTAAAAAGTTAAATACATGCATTTTTATGGTTTTACCAGTAAAGTTTTATCATTCATAGTTTAAGTTTTAATTTATGTTTTAGTTCTGAAAATAAGTACATTAATTATAATGCAAAAAAAATTAATCTTTCAAATATAAAAGCAAAATTTAAGGCATTAAACAATCAAAATTTATAGCAGAAAATTAGCAAAATTTATAACGGGACAGTTTTTTAAAAACAAATTAAAACTGAAAGGGAAAATACAATGCATAGACTATAGTTAAGGAGGGAATAGAAGAGAGGACGTAACGATTTCCCTCGTATATGCAATGAACTTACACTGATCTTCTCCTTAAATCGTATTTTCTGTTTGTAAGATTAGTAAACTGACATCTACTGCTTTCGGTGAGGATGCAATGAACGTGTCAATTCCAGTTGTTGGTGCTTAGAGAACTTTCTATATTTCAAAGATTGGAAAGTTTCATGGAACACGATTAAACCTAACATCAAGACAAGCACCTTCACACGTGTCAGCTATATCTCTGTTTTGATTCCACGTGAGAGCTGAGACAAGAAGGAATAAACATCAACTTAAATTAAGCTTTTGTCAACCAACACACACATACCTTTCTCATCGTGACCCATATCCACTAATAATAGCAATCCCAATTAATTCCAAAGGTTATGAGTCCACTTATGTTGAAAGGTTGTGTCTTTTGAAAAAGAAGTGTAAAGGATTGTGTCTTTTCTAAAAGTTCTATGTTGAAATGTTGTATCTTTTCCAATTAATTTCTAAGGTTGTAAATCCACTTATGTTGAAAGGTTGTGTCTTTTGAAAAAGTAGTGTAAAGGGTTGTGTCTTTTCTAAAAGTTCTATGTTGTAAGGTTGTGTCTTTTCCAATTAATTCATAAAGTTGTGAACTTCAATTATGTTGAAAGGTTGTGTCTTTTGAAAAATATGTGTAGAGAGTTGTGTCTTTTCTAAAAGTTATATGTTGTAAGGTTGTGTCCTTCTAAAAATAGTCTAAAAGTTGTGACTATTCACCAGTATCTTTTAAAAAGTGAGAAGTTGTGAGTATTAGAAGAATGCAACTATTCATATTGAAAGGTTGTGACTATTCAAATAGGCTTTAAAAAATCTATAAATAGTCTCTCCCATGCATTTTTCAAATCAAATTTTCACTAATCTACTAATAATAAAATGGTGAAAAAAATAATGTCAAAATTGCAACTTTTCATCTAAATAAGGTGTCTTTTCATCTCAAAGTGGGATTGTTTTTCTACTAATAATAGCAATCCCAATTAATTTCAAAGGTTGTGAGTCCACTTATGTTGAAAGGTTGTGTCTTTTGAAAAAGAAGTATAAAGGGTTGTGTCTTTTCTAAAAGTTCTATGTTGGAAGGTTGTGTCTTTTCCAATTAATTTCTAAGGTTGTGAATCCACTTATGTTGAAAGGTTGTGTCTTTTGAAAAAGTAGTGTAAAGGGTTGTGTCTTTTCTAAAAGTTCTATGTTGTAAGGTTGTGTCTTTTCCAATTAATTCCTAAGGTTGTGAATTCAATTATGTTGAAAGGTTGTGTCTTTTGAAAAATATGTGTAGAGAGTTGTGTCTTTTCTAAAAGTTATATGTTGTAAGGTTGTGTCCTTCTAAAAATAGTCTAAAAGTTGTGACTATTCACTAGTATCTTTTAAAAAGTGAGAAGTTGTGAGTATTAGAAGAATGCGACTATTCATATTGAAAGGTTGTGACTATTCAAATAGGCTTTAAAAAAATCTATAAATAGTCTCTCCCATGCATTTTTCAAATCAAATTTTCATTAATCTACTAATAATAAAATAGTGAAAAAAATAATGTCAAAGTTGCAACTTTTCATTGATGTTAGGAGTTTTCAAGGCTCCTAAGACAAATGTTATAGTATAAATGATTGTCGAACCAGTTCTGAGGGATATCAAAGCACTGAGAATGCAAATACTCACTTAATCTAAGTGCAACCAATGATTTAGATGGGTTTTAAGCTATGACTAAAACTAAAAAGCAATAACAGAATGATACTTTCTTGACTAAGGAAAAAGAGAACTCATGGGCATAGGGATTAGACCTTGGGTGATCAAGTATCGAACTAAGGATGGAAAATGATCAATCAAACTATCAACCTTAAGCCTAGACACAATTCTAAGCAAGCTCTATGTCTAGATGAATGCTCATTTGCTAACATATCTCAAACATCAAATGTCTTTGGTTGAGTAATATGAAAGCAATCATTACTAACAAGTCTATTAGCTATCTTAGCACCTTTAACAACAAATGTCTTTGGCAAAGTATACTAAAAGCCTAGGAGAGTTGTCTCGGGCATTTCATCGAACACCTTTCGGGTGAGAAATGCCTAAGGATCAACAACTGAGTGGCCAACTCAGAAGATGCATTATGATTACTCTACTAGCAAGGAAATATGAATGATCTACACTAAAACATCCTAGCTCTAACCTAATCACCCTTAATCTCCCTAACCCATGAATTCCAAAGGTGATTACTCACTAATCTCCATGATTCCTCTTAAACCCATATTGGATTTCAGATTAATCATGTAGAGAAATACAGGAAATAAAAGGAACACAGAATTTCAATAACAAAATTGATCAATTCATTCAAAGAGATCCACTTTCCAAAGGTTTTTGGTGGTTTTCTAAAAACAAAAGATGATCTGCCTCCTGGTGGCTTACAGAGTATTAAAACATAGGTTTAGAAAATAAAAACGTGCATAATGAAATGACCAAAATGCCCTTGAAAAATCACAAGTTCGAGCAGAAACAAAACACGGAGCGACCTCAGCCCGTCGCTCCGACAAGTCGCTCCAGGCTTCGGGAGCGACCTCGCTGTGTCGCTGCGAGAGGTCGCTCTGGGCTCGTTCTCGCGTCTCCGGGTGATGAAAACGCGAGCGACTTCTCCCTGTCGCTCTGGTATGGTCGCTCTGAGCTTCGGGAGCGACTTCAGCACGTCGCTCTGGAAGGTCGCTCCGAGGTGTAAATGTGTGTCTCCAGACGTGAAAACGCGAGCGACCTTGTGCAGTCGCTCTGGATGAGTCGCTCCGGGATGTGGTGCACAGCGACCTCATGCCGTCGCTCCGAGAGGTCGCTCCGGCAGTGCTCGTCCAAAGATCACTCTAATCACCTCCTTTTGAGCTCCAAATGCACCCAAATGTCTCCAGAAACTCCATGTGGTACTCAAATACCTGATAGAGACATATGCATGCAAAATGCAACCTAGACATGGCTAAGTCCTAATCTATATGATGAAGATGCACATGAATAATGGATAAAACAATGCAAATATGCAAGATATCAACTCCCCCAAACTTGTTCTTTTACTTGTCCACAAGTGAACTTTCTAGAACTCATAGGGAGAGAGGTTGAAGGAGGGAGCACATAGCCAAAAGAAACACAACTAGCACACTCTCTTATTACACTCTAGCTTCTCTAGGCCTATCTTAACTCTTTTTGTTCTTACACTCATCATCAAGCATCCACACATTCAAATCAACCAACTCTCACATTCATTAAGCACAAAACATCAGGTGAATTCTTGCAAATGGTCAGTTGGTCCAAGTCATTTGGTTGGGTAAGGGAAGGCTTTTATTCAAGTGATTCAAGAGGTTCAAAACATATTATCTTTAAGGTGGTTTACTCTCAAAACAAGTAGCCTTGACATTGCACATAATATATCTAAGAAAGGGACCAACTCATGCATACAATGCTCAATCTCCATTGTTCTACCCTTTTCTCAAACATACAAATCACACAATCATTTCCCAATGTCAAACCCAACTCACATCTCTCATCAAAAGATCCTAAGAACTTTAACTCCTTCTCTTTGAAATCTACAAGGGATTTTTTTCACAACCTCAAAACATTTCTTAGCTCCTAACAACTTTGCTAGCCCCCTTTTCTTTTTTTTTCTCTTTTTTTTTTTTTTTTTCTCTTTTTTTTTTTTTTTTTTTTAGGCTGGGGGCCAAGACTTTTCAAAACTTGAGCTAGAGGCTTCTATACTGGTCCCAATAAAACAATTCACTTAAGCACAAAGAGTCTATTCTTTTCCTTTTTCATTTCTCCCAAATCATAATCACAACACTCACCCCCACCTATAGCTAGACAATAGAGTGTCCAATCTAGCAAGAATGAAGATCAAGCATTGTCGTTCCCGATACTCTCAACATTATGCACATGTAAGACTTTCCGAAAAAGGCCTCACTCATCAAACAATGAAAGCTTAAAAGGAGGAAAAGGTTTTGGGAGTGGTCTACCACTAGAGTTTGTCAAAAAAGATTGGTATAAAAGATGTGACAACTCAAGTGTGTATAGCCATGACTCAGTACACAAGGGACCATGAGCAAGAAGCATTAAGTTCGTTCAGTTCAAATAAGGTTGTAGTTGGCTTCAAAGACTGAGTTTCAGCAATCAACAAGTTTCAGGAAGAGTTTTCAAGGCTCGAAACATACAAGTCTTTTTGAGAGGTGCAAAAGCTAGTCAAGTGCAACGTAGTGTTCTTTTCAAGGCATTCAAAATCATTGCTCCCAATGCAAGTGAATGCAACCTATATGCTCTAGACTCTCCTGAAAATGCAAATGATGCAAACTAAATGATTGATTTTTTTTTTTTTATCTATGCAAATAGGTATGCCATGCATGACTCAATGAAACAACATCAAAGCAAACATGATCAAATACTTGGTACCTCCCCCAAACTTGAGTTACACAGTCTCTGTGTCGTCAAGTAGAGAGAGATACCGAAAAGAAGACTAATATGCAAAAATGAAATGGTATATACAAGGGAGTGTGGTGGTTTACCTTCTATGGGGAATGAGTAGAGGGAGATGCTCCCTCCTCGTCGTCCTCAGGTGGTAACTCTTCAAGATGCTCATCAGCAGGAGTGACCATCTCTTCAATGTAGAAGGCTTGCCCGAACACAGTTGGTTTCCTCATTTTCTCCTTGATGTCAAAGTGGAGGATGTTCTCTTTACCCAAATGGAGATCAATCGTGCCTTCCTTCACATTAACAATAGCTCCTGCTGTAGCTAAGAATGGCCTTCCTAGAATCAATGGGTCTTGAGCCTCCTCACCCATCTCAAGCACCACAAAATCTGTAGGTATCTCATACCTTCCAATCTTCACAGGGAGGTCCTCTAAGATGCCCACAGGGTACTTCACTGAACGATCAGCTAACACCAGAGAGAGTCTACACTTCTTGTACTGAGTGAATCCAAGCTTCTTTGCAACAGACAAAGGCATCAAGCTGACACTAGCTCCCAAATCGCAGAGACTTTTCTCAAATACCATAGGTCCAAGAGCACAAGGTAGTGTGAAGCTTCCTGGATCCTCTAATTTCTCTGGAACATCAAGCCTCTGGATGATGGCATTGCACTCATGGGTAAGAATCATCATGCCTTCCATCTCCTTCTTCTTTGCAGCTACAACATCTTTCAGGAAATTGTTGTATTGAGGAATCAACATGAAAGCATCGATGATGGGCATTGCAACCTGAGCTTCACTCATTTGCTTCTCAAACAGAGCTTTGTACTTCTCTAGCAGCTGCTTCTTGAATCTACCAGGGAATGGAAGTTTGGGTTCATAGGGAGGAGGAACAAAAGAACTTTCACTTGCTGGAGTAACAACTTCACCATCCTTTACTGTCTTCTTCTCTTCCCCAACCTTTCCTTTACCTTTGGCTTCCACTATCTTCTCCAAGATCTCGTCATTGATCTTCTCATCAACAATCACCACTTCATCATCTATGTTGATGGCAACCCCCTCACCTAATTTCTCAGCATCCTTGGTGAGGGTTCTAGGAGGTAACTGCTTACCACTCCTAAGGGTGATAGCTTTGGCCTCCTTGGGATTTTGGTCAGACTTTCCAGGTAGAGATCCTTGCTGGCGATTCTGGTGAGTGTTCATGGAAGCAAATTGATTCTCTAAATTCCTGACTGTAGAAGCAAGGTGTGAGAATTTGTTGTTGAGCTCATTGTAGCTCCCATCAATCTTGGAATGAAGGTTCTTCAACTCATAACCAACTTGCTTCTCACTTCTAGTCTGAGACTCCAAGATTTGTTTCAGTAAGGTATCAGTGCTGCTCTCTTGAGGAGCAGAGGAACCAGACGAGGGGTTTTGCTGAGGCTGATAGCTGCCTTGCTGGTTGTTTCTAGGCGGATAACCACTCTGTTGGTTGTTGGGATAGGATTTCTGTTGGTAGTTGTTGTACTGAAAGTTGGGCTCCTTTTTGTACCAGCTACCATTGTTGTTGATGAAACACAACTCCTCTTGACCTTCCAAACCCTCAACCTCATTGACAGCAAGTGGATCTTCCTGCTTGGAGTTACCAACAAACTTCAGCTGCTCTTGGGTTGCTTTTTCAGCAATGAGGAGGTCGATCTTGTCTTCCAAAGCTTTGATCTCTTTCCTCGTCTGCTTATCATCTGTTCTACTGCCTCTGTCGTGGTCTCCACTGTAGACTGCATCACTCTTTACCATGTTGTCAACCAGCTCTTCTGCATCCTCCTCAGTTCTCCCCAAGAAGAACCCATTGCTAGCTGTATCCAGTCTGGCTCTGTACTTAGGAAGAGCACCACGGTAGAATGTGCTCAGCAAGCTCTCCTTAGAAAAGCCATGGTGTGGGCATTGAGCTTGGTAGCCCTTGAATCTCTCCCAGGCTTCACTGAAGCCTTCCAAGTTCTTCTGTTGAAAGCTGGAAATCTCGTTTCTCAGCTTAGCAGTTCTTGAAGTAGAGAAGAACTTCTCCAAGAATGCTTTCTTGCAGTCATCCCAAGTGGTGATGGAGTCGCTGGGTAGAGACTTCTCCCACTGACGTGCCTTATCCCCCAAAGAGAAAGGGAATAGCTTGAGCTTTAAGGCATCTTCGGACACACCATTGGTTTTTGACAACCCACAGTAGCTGTCGAACCTGTCCAAGTGATCAAATGGATCCTCTAGAGCCAAGCCATGATACTTGTTGTTCTCGATCACGTTGAGGAGTCCTGATTTGATCTCAAAGTTGTTGGCTGCCACAGCGGGTGCTCGGATTCCCAATCTATGACCATGAATGTTGGGGCGGTCGTAAGTGCCAATGGGTCGAGCTGCTCGCTGTTGGTTTTGAGGTATGTCTCCCATATCAGTACTCAATCTCTGCAAGTGAGCCTGTTGCTCTTCTTCTCTTCTATTTCTAGCACACTCTCTCTCTAAAGCTCTGATGTCTGCAGCTATTGGAACTAGGTTTGATGGACCCCTGCTCCTCAAGTTCATACACCTGTAGATTAAAGGGAGGTGAAGAAAGAGAATCAGTAACAAAAGAAAATAAAAATGACTTAGTCTCAAGCAAGTGACTAAATCTCAATGTTCAAATCTACTCAGAATTTGGCAACGGCGCCAATTTGATGTTAGGAGTTTTCAAGGCTCCTAAGACAAATGTTGTAGTATAAATGATTGTCGAACCAGTTCTGAGGGATATCAAAGCACTGAGAATGCAAATACTCACTTAATCTAAGTGCAACCAATGATTTAGATGGGTTTTAAGCTATGACTAAAACTAAAAAGCAATAACAGAATGATACTTTCTTGACTAAGGAAAAAGAGAACTCATGGGCATAGGGATTAGACCTTGGGTGATCAAGTATCGAACTAAGGATGGCAAATGATCAATCAAACTATCAACCTTAAGCCTAGACACAATTCTAAGCAAGCTCTATGTCTAGATGAATGCTCATTTGCTAACATATCTCAAACATCAAATGTCTTTGGTTGAATAATATGAAAGCAATCATTACTAACAAGTCTATTAGCTATCTTAGCACCTTTAACAACAAATGTCTTTGGCAAAGTATACTAAAAGCCTAGGAGAGTTGTCTCGGGCATTTCATCGAACACCTTTCGGGTGAGAAATGCCTAAGGATCAACAACTGAGTGGCCAACTCAGAAGATGCATTATGATTACTCTACTAGCAAGGAAATATGAATGATCTACACTAAAACATCCTAGCTCTAACCTAATCACCCTTAATCTCCCTAACCCATGAATTCAAAGGTGATTACTCACTAATCTCCATGATTCCTCTTAAACCCATATTGGATTTCAGATTAATCATGTAGAGAAATACAGGAAATAAAAGGAACACAGAATTTCAATAACAAAATTGATCAATTCATTCAAAGAGATCCACTTTCCAAAGGTTTTTGGTGGTTTTCTAAGAACAAAAGATGATCTGCCTCCTGGTGGCTTACAGAGTATTAAAACATAGGTTTAGAAAATAAAAACGTGCATAATGAAATGACCAAAATGCCCTTGAGAAATCACAAGTTCGAGCAGAAACAAAACACGGAGCGACCTCAGCCCGTCGCTCCGACAAGTCGCTCCAGGCTTCGGGAGCGACCTCGCTGTGTCGCTGCGAGAGGTCGCTCTGGGCTCGTTCTCGCGTCTCCGGGTGATGAAAACGCGAGCGACTTCTCCCTGTCGCTCTGGTATGGTCGCTCTGAGCTTCGGGAGCGACTTCAGCACGTCGCTCTGGAAGGTCGCTCCGAGGTGTAAATGTGTGTCTCCAGACGTGAAAACGCGAGCGACCTTGTGCAGTCGCTCTGGATGAGTCGCTCCGGGATGTGGTGCACAGCGACCTCATGCCGTCGCTCCGAGAGGTCGCTCCGGCAGTGCTCGTCCAAAGATCACTCTAATCACCTCCTTTTGAGCTCCAAATGCACCCAAATGTCTCCAGAAACTCCATGTGGTACTCAAATACCTGATAGAGACATATGCATGCAAAATGCAACCTAGACATGGCTAAGTCCTAATCTATATGATGAAGATGCACATGAATAATGGATAAAACAATGCAAATATGCAAGATATCATTCATCTAAACAAGGTGTCTTTTAATCTCAAAGTGGGATTGCTTTAAAAAATATTGGTTTTATTTAAGTATTGTGTTAGTTTATATAATAAGTGTTGGTATTTTATAAGAACTCTCCCAAAAATTAAAAAAAATATTATAAATGAGACGGGTTATATTAACGTAAATCAACATATATTTATTACAATATTCAATTTTCTGGATATTCATTTTCAATAAATAAAGCAGGTAGATAAATATACAAAATAACAATTACCAACATATAAATTATAATTGTTTAAAATTATAAACTAATAATTTTAATATTATGTCTTAAATAGGAAAAAAAAATTATATATCATGCAAAAAAATTGCATTTTGTTCAAAAAGTGGTTGAAGATAACTATCATGTGAAAAATGTATGAAAAAACTTAAAAATGATGAAGACATAATTGTATGCAATATGTGTTTTGATAAAAAAATTAAAGGAAACATTAAGGTTTATAAAATATATATATATTTGAATACTTTGTAAATCATATTTTAATCATCAAAATTAAATTTAATTATTTATATGATTTATTTTTTTTATCAGGCTATAAAATTATAAATTATAGATTATAATATATTCTTTATAAAATGAGTTCCCGTGCGATATCGCACGGGCTCTTTGCCTAGTTACCCATAATGGGGGACCAACAGAAGTACCAGTTCAGGAAAAAATTGAAGTATTAAAATTTTAAGCGTTCAACGTATAAAGAAAATATAAGACCTTTTTGTCAGAATGTAAAAACGTATAAGGAATCTAATCTTTTATTTCAACGTAAAACTTTAATACGATTAACTCAAAAGTTGAATTCAAAACCAAATTAAGCAGACAAAAATTTTGGAGAGGAATCAAAACCGGGCGTAGAGATTGATAGGACTAGGAGGATATGTCATACGATATGAAGAACTGTATTCTCTCGTAAGAATAATAGTTATGAACTTATGATACATTCATACTTATATTAGTGATATTTCCTAATCTAGATATTTACAAATATATGTAAATGTCTTATATAATAAATATAAAATATTTATTAACAATATCTATTATATTATATATTCTTCAATACCGGGGGTTTGATATTCCCATGAATACAAACATGCAGGATATCCTCCTTTTATTACGTTCTTTTATCACTAACGACTGGACGAAGTAAACCGAAAGATAGCCGAATCCAGACCGAGTTAGAAAAGAGAATAACCCATGCCAAAATCAAATGGAGAACTTGCTGTAATGTAATAACTAAGAAACTGAGAGACTTTGACTATGCAAAGAAGAAACTACACACATGCTGGGATAGTTGGTTTCTGGTGACCTAAAGCTTGGTGATTCAGATGATAAATGGTACCCAACAAGCCATATACCATCTCAAGATTGTGACAATCATTCCGCAGAGCCCTTGCTCAACATATATGTAAAATGACTTTGGTGTCGCATGTTTGTTTAGAGGTACACAAGAACAACTGAACTGAATGAATACATACTACTAATTAATACTCAAAAGGTAATTAATATAGATAAATAAATGGGAAATATTGGAATCTTTACTCTATTTCTTTATTGAAAAAAAGAAATAAATTAGGAGTCAAAAAATATAAGTAAAATTATGCATCCTTATTTCTTGGGATACAAGAAACCTAAAAAAAGCACAAAGACAATAGGAACCCTCTCTCTCTCAATTGTCATCAGTGAATACCTTGAAAATAAAGTCACGGAAACGCCTCGAGTATAATCTTGGATCAACTGCTGAAATAGAGGTAGGATCATATTGTATGCTCTTGTAAGCGTGTTCAAGCTTTTTGCTGATATCATAATCTTGAAGAATGTCAATAATACCAAAGATCATCACCACATCGTAGAACTCTCCCGTAGGCTCTCCCACAAGCTCAAGCTCACTGTCATTTTTCCTCATCGTTCTCTCTGCACGCGCTGGCATGTTGGTTCCCAGTCTGATACTAGCACACCTACAAAACATAACCAAAACCAATGTTAAGTGTTTCTCTTCGGAGTTTGAAAGGTGTTGGTATTGTTTTCTTGTGTTGTATTATTACCTTGAGGGTTCTGAAAGTAGGTCATCAACCTCTGATCTAGAGAGACGATGGCCTGCGTCTTCTTCAGATTCACCTGTAAGTAAGAAACCAATCTTATTTTTCCTTAAGTGAATGATTCAAAACCAAAGGTTATTTGATTTAACAGAAGCAAACCAATAGGTGTTTGAGCTCCAGAAGGAATCAGCTCTCCAGCGACAGAAGCTTCTCTGAAGTGAATCCCAACTAGAAGACTGTAATCCATGATCCTCTCCTGTTCTAAAAACTCGCAGTCTTTATCAATTTGCCTGTAACGAGGACAACAAGCCATGAGAAATGAAACAATCATGTATACCTAATGAAGAGTTGAGAATAGTGGTGTTCTTAAGTTCTTTACCTGATGAATTCTTGGTACCATGCTTTTTGCAATCTGAAAATGAAACCTAGGTCTTGGTCTTTTAAGATGGTGTTTGAGTCTATTTCTGATTCAGGTTTGTCAGTGGTTCGACCAAGAGATGATCCTTTCAGATCAAAGCGTCTGTGAACAGAGTACTTAGAACAAAACAGATTACCCATTATGACAAACCGCACCTGCATTAAACCAAGAGAGATATGAGATCAAACCAGCCCTTTCTAAAAGTCATGTCACACTAAACGCTAATGTTTTGTATCTAACCTTCTTTTGTGTTGGTCCATTCAATTTCACACAGTGTAGACCAAAGAATCTGATGACCAATGAGTTTTCAAATGCTCTAACATGGTTATAATATGCTGCAAGCATCCTTAGAAGCACCTAGACATCAAGAAGAACCAAAAAGAGACGTTTTAGTATATGCAACACAAGCACTTGGTAATATCAACCGATAACTTGAAAAAAAAGCTCACTTTTGTTTCAGACTTCTTCATTGTTTTTATCATGTAACGATCATCATTTGTTAAGTAAAAGAAGCTCCCACTTTTACCAGGAGATGAGAGTTCTCGGAGAGCATCATCCCCACAGATGGATAACATATAATCAGCTGGGTCTACTTTGAATAGCTTCCTCAAGCTCCTGGAAAAATTAAATCATAAGCAAAAGTACAACAATTTAAGCACAAGAAAGACATAACTATTAGCAATGTGGAAAAAAAAACAAGAGTAGCTTTTTAGGTATAATTAACCTGAAAACTAGTGGACAATAGTCTTTCCATTTGAACTCAGTAGATTGATGTGGAGGTGTGTACTTAGTTCCTTCACGTGGAAACCTCCTCCATATCTTATCTTTTGGATCAAAGGCTGAAGGCTTCAGATCAAGAGATGCAGATGGAGCTTGTCTTCCCACAGAATGTCTGTAGAAACAACATCACTAAACTTGACACCAAAAACACAAGCATTGCTCCAAGTGCATATATATAGTAACAAAGATCATATTATATAATTTATAATATATAGTTTCTCTAATTGGTACCTGATTCCTAGTTGTAGATTAAGCATAAGATCGTAATTGCGATGGCCTTTGGATATAGTCTCCCCTTGCTTCCTCCCTGCCTTTGGCAGTTTCATAGGCGCAGGGCTTGGCTTGAGACTATGAAGACCTTCAGCCTCCAATCTCATCAACTCCGCATCCAACTCCTTCCTCATATCAGCACCTCCTTCACTTGTATCATTCCCCCACATATTCATCTTCTCAAACGCTCTATTGTCTACACCCACACTTACCCTCCCATCAACTGACATCCTCCTAGGCTTCTCTATACGCTTAGAAGAGTTCCAAACAGAAAGTTTCTTCTGTGAAGGCAGCATAGGTACTCTCTCACCATTGCATATAGTGTACTCACTCAAATTATTGAACAAATCTTTAGGATCCCACTCAAGACTCCCTTCGTTTCCTGATGGATAATAAGTACCATTCATTTCCTCTGGATCTTTAGACCAGTTACCAACATAGAAACTCCCATCATCCCATTTATAAGTCCCATTACCTCTAGGGAACCCTTCATCCCAACACCCATCGTATCTATTCCCATTTGTCCATACAAAGCTCCCTTTACCAAAAATAGTACCGTTCTTCCACTCACCAGTGTAATGGCACCCATCGCTCCATTGATACTTCCCTTGACCTTCTTGTAAACCTCTCCTCCATTCACCATCATATGCATCTCCGTTTGCAAAACTCTTGACGCCATGTCCATGCTTCAGGTTCATCACCCACTGACCTTTATAAGCATCTCCACTTGGACCCGTGTATGTGCCTATGCCATCCATGTAACCACTTTTGAACTCTCCTTCGTACGTTGCACCAGATGGCCACCCGAACTTTCCATGCCCCATGGTTTTTCCATTGTACCATTCACCAATGTACATGCATCCGTCGGTCCATAGGTATTTTCCTTGACCGTGAGGGAAGTTGTCGTACCATTGTCCTGTGTAGTAGTCCCCATTGGGAAGTACTCTCTCTGCATGGTAAAATTCTTCTAAGCTGCTCCTGTTTGTGGTGGTCTCGTCATCATTTTCATCACTTGTGACATCGTGATCGGCATGTGGAGCTACCGATACTGTCCCAAAAACGCTGTTCGCCCGCTTCTTCGCTTGTTGGGTCTTTCGCAGGGTCACTTCCCATGCTTTTAGAACATAGCTTTGCTCCTTGCTCATTGTGCTAAAAAGAAGAAAAATTTATCTAAAAAGTATGTTATTAGCACCTAGAAACATGTCCTCATAAAACATGAACGTTCCTGTCTAGATAACGATCTTAAAGATGTACCACATACCCTAAAAATCAACAAACATGAGTGTCATAGATCTTTTTTTTTTTACAGATTAGGATTGAATATTGCTCTGGACCATGTTCCAAACCAAACAAAGAAAAAGAGGGTAAACAAATGGCCAAAAAAGAGTTAAAAGAAATCAAATGTCTCCGAGATTTCATCTTTTCTTATCAGTTTCTTTTTCAAACTAATTTTACCATTGTTCAAAGAAGAACTCGTTCATGTCCTCAAATCAATGAAAGCCTTGAAAATTAGAGAAACAAGCAAGGCCCTCAGATTCTCTATATTTAGCCTCTCCTTGCTTCTCTCACACGCAAAGACATATTTCTTATAAAATACAATGAAGTTTAATTTACAAGTAACTTCTCAAATTTGAACTTGTCAACGGTCAGAAACAGAGTTAACTTCTCAATTTTTCATGTTTTCGAAAACATGAAAATTCAGCTCCCACTCATCCTTGTTTCTATATATTTCAGATACACGCATAATCATCATCCAGTACAGATTCTTTTAAAACACAACGCAAAGCTATAAATAGTTAACAAATAGATTCGTATGTTTTTGAGCTTGGCGAGGAGGAAAGCAGTAGCTGAGGTGCAGATAAATATACAGAAAATAAATAAATAAGTCTAAACAAATAAATATACAATTATTATAATCACTTTTAGAGATAATATGAATGAAATTTCATGAAAATGTCATGTTTTAGCTCTCCTTTGCTTTGGCTTTTTCAGTTTATGGTCTAAAAACCATCGTCTTCTTGTTTCGCTGTTTTTTTGTTTGGTTTGTTTTTTCTTGCTTCGCTGTTTGAATACCCACTAGTTTAAGATTTTTTTTAGTATAGGAAAAGTTATATAATGAAATTGATGACTTTACCTCATAAGCTTCTTGTAAATTATCAACACTTGGCACCTTAAGTTGGGTACTACCGAGTCTTCTAATAATTTATCACGGCACATGGAATCTATCATTAGGTTGATAGTAGCATATTCATAATACATATCCTGATGCCGACTATTTGCCTCGAAAAAAAAATTCTTTTTTTTTCATGTTGTGACGCATTTGAATTATAATATTGAGAAATAAATGTTGGAGGCGTGACTTGTGACTTGTGAGAGGTGGGCTCAGTATCTGGGCATTTCCTGATCGATAAGCCACGTACCGGTAACGTGACAGGTGAACATAAGATCAAGAGAAAAAGTGGAGAGTTAGTTTCATTTTTTTTTTTGTAAACTAGTTAGTTTCATTTTCCCTATAAAGAAATAATATTTTCTTACTTATTTTAGGATTAGTTTATGCTTTTTTTAATATTCGGTCACTTTATAACTTTTGGAAGCCAAATTGTAGTAGAGTGACTGAAATAATCCGTTATTATTTCTTTTGTAACCAACAAATTTTTTTTTCTTCTAAAATGACATGCAACATCATAAGGAAGAGATTCTCCTGACTTTGCAAAATATCAACGTGGAAGAGACATGCATGATGCATATCTATCTTTAATAAGTCCACGTTTAAAAGTTCATTGGAGAAAGTTAACCAAAATACATATGCGTCAAAGGACAAATTGTTAAAAACGAAATGACCATATGAAGCTTTGACACTTGTAGAAAATCACATGCCACGACACAGAGATAACGTATTTCTATTTCTTACTGACAACGATTACAACTACACCCCATTCCCTCGTCGACTTCGCGTCACTCAAATCTTTTTTCTTCTTCTTAATTTGGACTCTTTTGAGACATTAAGATTCAAATCAACGAATGAGTTTTTAGTAAGTACTAAGCATAAGAATCCAGCAACATTCATGATGATTAATTAGTTGTTATCAGAAACAAAAAAGAACAAACAGATTTACAAAAATAAACTCAGTCTCTCTATGCTATGATAAAGTAGAAGTTGTTCATGTACTTGAGAAGAATACTAAAACATTTAACACATAATGGAATTTTGATTTTGAACATGTTAAACGCGATTTTACAGACGCGTGGACGGTGGTCCCACCGCAAAACCATCTCATCTCACCACTTGTTACCGTCTTAAATATCTTGCTTTTTTTTAATTGTCATCTCTTTCTTTAAAAACAAACTCTCTCAAAAATAATATATCTATATAATATAAATTTTCTTAATACAATTCAATTTTGTTATTAAAAAATTAAACCAATCAAAAAATAAGAAATATCTAAATATTCTTTTGAAAGTTTGTTTTAGTGAATTTTTTTTTCTCTTTCTTTACTACATTTTCATTATTTATAATCTTAAAATAATAATCTAAAATCTCCACCGTTGTTGCCAAGTCACCACTTCCCGCCTTATAACAAGGCAAGTAACTCGCAAAACAGAGTCAGATAATTTTAACTGTTTTCCATTTCGTCTCTCTCGCCACCTCCTCCTCTCTTCTCTTTGCAAACTCTGTTTCAAAAACAAAAACACCAATCAAAGTAGATCGAGATCTTGTTTGATTGATTTTGTTTCCTTTTTCTTGTATGATCTTTCTTTATATATCCTCTACCGTTTCTCTCCTTCTTTAGAAAAAAAAAACACTCGCAAATGGAGAAGAAACCAGAGTTTACGTTCGACGACGATGAAGACAGCAGCAAATACGAGAACGACAGCGAAACTGATCGTAGCGATGTCGCAGATCTTCCTGGTGACGATGACAACAACAACAACGACGAGGATACTTTCGTTTCCCAGGTTCAATGGCCTCAGAGCTTTAGGTAATAAATAATAGTAACGTTTTCTCTTTGTAAAGATCGTGAAAAATGTCATTACCCATCTGATCATGTTGCATTTGATTCAGGGAAACGACTGATTCGTACACGATAGCTGCATCACCAATCTTCGGATCTCTAAGGAGCAATCCGAGTTTCTACAATACGAGTCAAAAGCCGAGTTTCTACAGACAGAGCAGAAGTAATCTTGATGTTGAGTCTAAAGCTCCTTTCCTCCCTGAGAGGAACGAAGAATCCGACAAAGCCTCAGCTGCACAATCTGTTTGGTCTCGCAGAGGCTCATTTGCTGAAGAGTTAGCCATTGGAGGCTACGGCTGCAGCTTAACTCAAACCATTTTCAATGGTAACTCCAAGAAATATATATACATCATATAGAGTGTAGAACCGATAGTTTCCAGGGAGAAATAGATGTCACGCCTTGTGATTTTTTTATTCTATAACTTTGTACTTTGTTACAGCGATTAATGTAATGGCTGGAGTTGGACTTCTCTCAACACCTTATACACTGAAAGAATCTGGTTGGGCGGGGATGGTGATTCTTGTCTTGTTTGCTGTTATATGTTGTTACACTGCTACTTTGATGAAAGAGTGTTTCGAGAACAAGACTGGCATCATCACTTATCCTGATATTGGAGAAGCAGCTTTCGGGATATCTGGTCGTATTCTCATATGTGTAAGTCACTAATTAAAATTCCATAAATTAATATCTGTAAGATTTTTTTTTGTTATGCTGATATGTTTTGAATATGGTATGACTCGGTAGCATTAGTTGACTATGTGGACGTAGCTGATTTGATGAATCATGTTAAATCTCTATATCATTCTTATTTTTTCATTTATCTTTTTTCCGCATTGTTATAACATATGAAATGTTTTCTCGCAGGTGCTATTGTACACAGAACTATATGTAAGTGAACCTTTTTTTCTAAAGCTTGTTTCTGTATGTACAATGTGAATTTAATATAAATCTTTTTCTACTTATTTGGTAGTCATATTGTGTGGAGTTCATCATCTTGGAAGGTGATAACCTGACCGGGCTTTTCCCTGGTACATCACTGGATTGGCTCGGTATCCATATCGACTCTCAACATTTATTTGGAATCTTGACTGCTCTCATTGTTCTTCCAACTGTTTGGCTGAAGGATCTTCGCATCATCTCCTACCTCTCAGGTATAATTTAACTGCTCTTTTCTTTCTTGTATTACATCTATTTCTTTAGTCAAGAATCTTGAATCAGCTTCTTTGGTTCTACAGCTGGTGGAGTTCTTGCAAGTGTGTTGATAGCATTGAGCACGTTTTTCCTCGGAGCAACGAGCGGGATCGGGTTTCATCACACTGGTCATGCTGTGAAATGGAATGGAGTACCGTTTGCTATTGGTATCTATGGATTTTGCTACTCAGGCCACTCTGTGTTCCCAAATATATATCAGTCCATGGCTGATAAAACCAAATTCACCAAAGCAGTGATCATAACGTAAACCAAATAGATTATCAACTCTTATATAAGCTTTTGATGTTTTGGTCCAGTTTTTAAACCAAATAGTTTTTGTTGTTGTTGTGTGTGTGTGTGGCTACATTGCAGTTTCGCTTTATGTGTTTTGTTGTATGGAGGAGTTGGAATCATGGGTTATCTCATGTTTGGTGAAGCCACTTTATCTCAGATTACACTAAACATGCCAAAGGACTTGTTCTTTTCCAAAGTGGCTCAATGGACAACGGTTAGTTGTTTCCCTCTCCATCATCTTTGGAAGTTGCATTTTTATACACTAAACACTTCATCTTGGTTTTGTTTTTATTTATTTTTATCGTCAGGTAGCGAGTCCGTTTACAAAATTCGCTCTTCTGATGAACCCACTAGCTAGGGGTATAGAAGAATTATTACCAGAAGGAATGCCAGAGAACATATGGTGCTTTCTTCTTCTAAGAACAGCACTGGTCGCTTCTTCCGTTTGTGCTGCTTTCCTTATTCCATTTTTTGGTAAGAACGTCAAGCTTATGAAGTTTTTTATAATCAGCCTCAAGACTCATTATTGTTTTGGTTGCAAATTGGGTATTAGGTCTTGTGATGGCTCTGATAGGATCTATACTTAGTATACTTGTGGTTAGTATTCGTTATCTTTCTCTCCCTACTTCTTTGATATCCTAATAACATTGTTCGTATGAAGACACACATTCTTGTATGTGTGGGTCAGGCAATAATAATGCCAGCTCTATGTTTCATGAGGATAATGGGTAACAAAGCTACAAGAACACAGGTATATATGTCAACTGAGCTTTTAAGTCTCTTCTTGACAGTTCTTTCTTGGAAGTAATTTTGGGGGCGATTATTCTGACGTGTTGTGATATGTGATACCAGATTATTCTGAGTTGGATAATAGTGGCAATTGGTTTGGTAAGTGGGACCTTGGGGACATACTCTTCGGTTGCAAAGATCATTAAAAACTATGAATGAAGAAGCCACCATAGTCTCTCTTTTTTTGAGTTTAATGTTTATGTTATGCTAATAAAAATCTTCATTAAGATTAATTTGGACTTCAAGTAATAAGATTAGTGAAATTTTTGCTTTCTCAAAGTTGTCATGTTTGCTTTTTGTAATTTTATGTATTTTGAAAATACTATTTTCTTTATTTTGTGGCCATAATTCTTCTGCGTACACGTGATTGGTTATTTCATTCGCAAAACATTAAAACTTCAGCAAGATGACAGTAGAATATTGGGCCTAGCTTGTTTCAAAATTATGATATTTTCTAAGATTTCTCTCTCTACACCAGTTTTATTTTAGAGAGAATAAATCTTAGAAATTTTTTTTTTTGACTAAAGGTTTAAATCTTAGAAAATATCATAATTTAAGAATTGAAAAAATCAATTTTTGTTTCGAAATATGCTTTAGATAATTAATAAAAAAATATAAACTTGAATATTATATAATGGAAACTTTTTACTTAATCAAAATGTGCACATGATTAATCGAACAATTTTTAAAAAAATTAGTGCAAATATGAAACCAAAAAATTAGTAGTATTATCCATTAATGATCAAGCCTTCAGTAAAAACAAAAAAAAAACCCTAATTTTTCTCTCAAGCTCTCCTAGCGCCGCCAAGACTTTTGTTCTCTGATCTGGGTCTCTCCGGTGGCTGGTGCTCTTCGCCGGCGCCGGAGGAGACCCCATCCTCTTAGTAGTTGCTTTATTTTCTTCTTTGTGTCTTGTTGTTTGGTGTTGAAGCTTGATTTTCTCTGAAATGTACGAAGTCGAGATCTTGCGTTTTGGTGGGGTCACGGCGTTCTGCTTTCAGGTTAGCAGGAGGATCTTCAAGTGGTGAGACTCTGTGTGAGCAGGAGGTGCCCGTGTTTCTATCACGGGTTGAAGCAGCAATGCTTGTATCTTTATTGTTGTGCTCCTCGTCTCGAAGGTTGGTGGGGAACTTTTTCTAGTTCCAGTATCTTTGTTGTTTCAGCTCTGTTTCAGAGAGTTGGGTCCGGTGGTGCGTCTGGCGCCAGATCTGAGATCGGGGATCTCTTGACGGTGCGGTGCAGCCGCTTGGTGCGGAGCACGCGCTTTCGCTGACGGCATCACTGTACTTTCTTCAATTCTAGTTCTGAGTCTGTTCTTCCTTGTGCAAGATTTGAGTGGTGTTTGGGTTCTTCGTCAAGAGACCAGGAGTTCTCCTTTTCCCATCTCCAATTCGTCTCCACCTTGCTTTCGTCATCGATTTGGCTTCCATGATGTAGTCCTACTGTCTTGATACTGTCTGGTTTGTGGGTTTGGGTTTTTAAGGCCTTTATACAGCAACGGGTGAAGATAATTGCTTGGATTTTCTTGTTGGTTTATTCCTTATAATTGTGGAGTTTGCTAGGTGGGCAAATGTCTTCTTGGGAAAGGGTTTATCCTTGTGTGATCTTATCTTCTCAGAACATGGTTTCTATACCAGCTCTTCTATGGTATCTTGAAGCCTTTCCCTAATATCGGTCGGTTAATCTTGCTTGTTTCAGCTTTGATATTAGTTTGGTTATTAGTTGCCTTGATTGGGCTGTTGTTTCCAGGGATATATAGTTGTTCCGCTGGCTTAGTTTCCGGGGATGTACGGTTGTTCCGCCGGCTCTGTTTCCCTAGTATGGGCTCTTGTTAAACGTTGTTTCATGAATAATATAATTTCAGATGGAAAAAAAAAATCCATTAATGATTTGATCATTTACCCAAATATCCCAAGTCTCATCACAACCGACAAGACATGGTGGATGCCTGGATGGAAGTAACGAGACTTGAAGGTTGTCGGTCCTGCCAAATGTTGTAATTGTTCAACCAATAGTGTTTCATAAATACATACTATAAATATTTTCACTGTTAGTTGACTTTTTATTATTGCTAGATGACGTTTGTTATGAATATTGGTATTTCGTTTCTAATGAATGCAAGTTTTTTTTTGACAAAAGGGCTGTGATTTCATGGAATATCTCATGAGCGAGTCACAGTGACTTTCAGAAATTATAAAACAGTGGTTTAATGTATGTTCTGATATACGATGGATGCTCTTCTCTATGGAATTGGTGGTGTTCATATACCTTTATTGACAGCAAGGTACTTTCATTTGAATACAAACTTATTAGATTTCTTAAATCAGTAATATGATGGAAAGATGATGACACGTTATAGATAGACATAGAATTACGTATATAGATAATAAACTATGTACTAACAAGTCAATTCTTGTTGACAAATACTTATAAACAAGCTGGATTTATTGGCCGTGCGAAACAAGCGTCAAGACACTAATCATCCTTTTGTCAAACTATAAGCGGTTCCGAATGGATGCTACAGTCTACATCTTTTATTATACTGAAGAAGCTAATTCATATCTTACATCGCCTTCAATGATATATAATTTTCATCCAGAAATGTTCGATAAATTATAGAAAATCACCTTGAGGTTAACAGACTAATGTATTCAGGATATGAACATTGAGGACATTACATGGTACCTTGTAAGAACTAGAGTGTCCAGAATTTCAACTGAGAAAAACTTACATTTCTTTGTGTTTGTATTATGAAATATAACCTTTCACCGTGAGGAAAGTAATTATAAGCTTAAAAAACTTTATAAATTACAGAAGAACACAACCGAGTTAAGCAACATATTACTTTTGTTTCGGGGTTTTATGTTTTAAAATCGCAAAATAGTTACACAAACTGCATAAGACTTCATATATCCTAAATGTTCTACTATATTAGACTACTATATAACCTTTCACCATGAGGAAGTAATTATAAGCTTAAAAAACTTTATAAATTACTGAAGAACACAACCGAGTTAAGCAACATATTCTTTTGTTTCGGGGTTTAATGTTTTTAAATCGCAAAATAGTTACACAAACTGCCTAAGACTTACATATAAATGTTCCCTATATTAGACTACTCTATATGATTTCATGGAAATTTTAAAAACAACAATTTATTGCTACATAGTTATACTTCTATTACATAAAGATGGGGCCATCCAAAAATAAAAATCTTTCAAAAATCCAAAAAGAAAAGGGACACATCATACACCTATGATCTCTATCCAAATGTTCTACTAAAGTCCATAATGACATAAAAGCTTTAGATGTTTCTTTTTCCGTTTCATTCCCGATCATTTTCTGCATTGGAGATCGAACTGATTACAGAATTATTACCACCCAACTAACGCAATATGCCATATGTTTCAATAATGAAAATGTTGATACTGCATGTTACTTTAAAATTTAGATTATTAACCAAAAAATACAATATTTCTTCCTTGATGTGAAAACGATTTATTTACTCACAACCGCAAATAATTCGCCACAAACCAAACGAAATAAGAAAAACAGAACTCCATATGTTATAGTATATCCATATATATAGGTATCGACAAAACCCTAAACTATAAGACGATTTCTTCTTCTGATCGGTGTGACACCTTTTAAAATATATATATATATATATATATAAGATTTTCAGAGAGAGCCAATGCTCCCTAAGGCATTCACATTGTAAAACCCAGACGAGAAAAACGCAGACAGACCTGCCGACATTTGAGGAGCACTAAAAACTTCTTCATCCAGCGGTGAATAATACTCACTGACCCCTTCTTCCAACGGCTCAGGATTTATCTCCTCTTGTTGGGGATCTGCGGCGGCGTAAGTGGTGGGCTCCGGAGGTAGCTCGGCGGCGTCTTGACCGGTGAGTTCTTGAACAAGCTCTCTGAACTTAGAAGGGCAAGTCTCTACTCTCATGGGATTCGATATGTAACGGACTTTGATGGGTTTGTTATCGTTCGACGTCGTTGCCTTCCTCTTTTGCTTCGGTGGTTTTCTCGTCGGAGATGAAGATGGCTGTATCTGGTTTAAGCTTGTGAGCAACGCCGATGATGACTTCATCTTCTTGATTCTTTGTAAAGAACCTAAAAGGAAGAAGAAAAAGAATATCCAGAGTGTGAGGTCTCTTGTTTTAGCCTAAATATATAAATACTATAAGCTTCTTTTTAGGGAGGACAGTGGAGATGAATGCGAAGGGAAAGGAAGCAAACAAAAATTTAATGACAAGTGTCACAAATCCCATTGAGTCCTCGGCTGCTGTTAGCCGACGGCGCGTTCGCTCTACGCGCCATAATACTCATTTACTCACCGTTATTTGTCCATGTGATTAGTAGCTTTGCTTTAACAAGGTTGATTTATTACCTGTTTCTCTCTTTTAATAATGTAGGTGGACTTTTGATCAATAATGATAATAATGTAGGTGGGCTTGGTGTGGAATGTGGAGTTTTCATTTCTCTTTTCAGACCTATACATCAATGTTCTATTTTATAATTTATAGTATAAATACGGTACTATATGATATAGTATGTTGATATGGCCAATTTAAAATGCATAAACAAAACAAGATTGGTAATCTATTGATCATATGCTTATTTACATACATCAACAACAATAGTAGTGTTTTGAAATCGACTGTATAGGTACTTCAAATTCAAACCGTCTAAAATGATGATTTAAATTGTTTAATAGTACATAGACGTCCAAAATCCAAATCATTGTATTTATAATTTTTAGTTAAAAAAAGTTTATAATTTTTGTTTAATAAGGAAATTACAAAGAAAACATAAGTAACGATACATTAAATGTTTCTCTTTAACATATATTTATTAGTTACACAAAAACGAAATATTATGTCTCAGTTAACAGATCAACTTAATCAGAATTTTTCAAAGGCTTTAGTAGACTCCTCGACGTGTTATGTACGTGCGAAACAATCGCGTGACAGACAAATGTGACTGAAGTTGAAGTAGAAGCCGCCGTCGGCAAATTAGCCATCAGGGTCCACAGAAGCGCCACGTCTATATCGGTGAATTAGACACATAGACGCCATGACGTCACTCGGCCCGACGATAGTGATGTCACCACCTTAATTATAAAGTGAAACTGAAGACAATTACAAAAATAACGAAGACAGAGAAGAAAAAAAACAAATTTAACCTTCGCGGGAACCATGGAAGGTCCAGGACTCCACACGTAATTACGTTGATACTTAACCATCATGAATTAATCCAAATTAAAGTAATATTCTTGTTGACTCTTTTTAACCGACAAATTCGGTAGATACGCACCTTTGTGTACCTTTCTAATCCTTCTTTCAGTGTATCTGTTCAGCATGTTTAGCACGTTCTATGTTAAATATGTCTTTTACATTCGTTTCGTCTATTGTTTATTGTTTGCTAAGTTACCAGTTAAACTCATGAATTTACATCTTTAAAATTAATAGTCATGAAGTTAGGTACATCTTTAAAACTAATAGTACATCCAACAGCACTAATTATTACCAATAATCTTTGGACAAGAAAGATGATAAAACGAGATGGTGTACTGTTGATGGTTTGAAAATAATGGGATCATAAGATACTTGACATACCTTGCAACACAGAAAGATAAAATGCTAGTAACCTCTTCATCTGTTTCGACAACTTACTCACTTGGTATGTATTTAAGATATTCTTTTTTTTTAAGGAATGTTAAATTTATTCAAATAAAAAAAGGCTTTTGTACAAACTAATGCAACTTTAGTCTAGACTTGTGTGATTGTTTTGAAACAAATTTGTGGAGTGATTGTATTTACGATATTCAATTTGAATCAATCCAATTGGTAAGCATGGAATCTCAATAAAAAGTGTCTAGGTTTTTTTTCTTAGCAAACATAAATTTCATTTCAGAAAGAAAGTATTACACCTCCACAAGTGGGGAGGGAACAACAACATTAGCTAGAGGCGATTTAGCTACCTTCTCCAAATTCAACTATGACGTTGTAGACAAAATCCGTGCTTTAGTTTAGTGGATTTTAGTTACTTTTTCAAGAAAACGTGTATATTTTCCATATATCTATTAAACTTAAGAGTTATACATTTCAGTCAGCTAGTACTATTTTAACTATAGTTATTTTAGCGAATTTCTTTTGGCCGACTCCAACAACATAAGTTATTTGCTAGAACTTTCTTTACATATTAATTTTACACTTTCTTTGCAAATTATAAGACTAAAC
Organism: Brassica rapa; assembly: GCF_000309985.2. Taxonomy (NCBI): domain Eukaryota; kingdom Viridiplantae; phylum Streptophyta; class Magnoliopsida; order Brassicales; family Brassicaceae; genus Brassica; species Brassica rapa. The sequence goes on along the minus strand of NC_024799.2, from coordinate 1,177,546 downwards.
CAAATAGTAGTGTGTACTTTATGCGTAAATTTTCAAAAACGTTTTTAGTTTATCAAAACAAATTGCCAAATACTAGTATTTAATCTTGCATTGTAATAGTACAGTGTGATTAGGAAGAAAGAAAAAACTTATAATTTGAGAAGTGATTGACATTAAATGAAGGGGGCCCAAGTGGACTAGTGGGAAGAGGGAGGAGGCACTGGGGGGTATGTGCTTGTATGGTCAGGTCCTAATTAAAAGGACCCTTAAAATCGGTCTAATGTTAATGCGGGACCTCTAATCTCCCCCATCCCTTTACTCCTAATAATAATTTCGTTTAACTACTACAGTTGTACACTTTTTTAAGAAACGTGATGTGATCTCAGCGTGTTATTTAGGCTGGATTCTAAGAACATCTCCGTCCCCACTCCCTAATTTACTGTAAAATAGTGTGGAAAATAAAGTAACGAAAAAACAAAAAAGTGATTACTCCATAAATAATTCATAGAGAAATTTTTTTATTTTTTGTTTATACTCTATTTCCTACTCTATTTTTTGAGTAAATTATGGAGTGGGGATGAAGATGCGAAATAGTATAAGTATTGTGTATCAGTTCGCTAATCAAACGCTTCAAGAATTTGTTAATACTTTTATATTCGATACACATGTATACATTACCCGGTTTAAGGGTTTTCTTCTTAATGATAAATCGAAGCTTTATAGATCCCCAAAGAAGTCAAGTCACGGCTACGTAAGTAGACATAAGCTCTGTTCGTTTCTTCACGGCTACGTAAAGATAATTCCAAGTTTACGATTTAGCTCAATGCCCACAAAAGTTAGAAAAATATATATATCACGGATGATTTATTTTTTCCTCATGAGATAATTAGGTCTACTTTCTACACGTCACGCCGCAGTGAACATGCACGTTTAAAAGGAAGAAGAAAGTTAGTACGACCGCATATCGTTGAATTAAAAGAAAAAGCTAACACATTTATAATTATCAATCTCTAGCTAGCTAATGACCAACTATGTTGATTGAGATAAAATATTAATTTTGGCCTAATTAATTACAGAGATGGCAGTAAAACAACAACCGAATAAATTGTATAAACAAAAAAAAAAAGAACTAAACTGTAAACTAAAAAGTAAAAACGCTTTCGTGCATGGTTGCATGCATCATAAGGAGAACATGTATGTTTACTTTTAAAGTAAACGGATCGATCCAAAGCCAAAGGACTTATTCTGATCGAATCTATTAAGTTGGTACGTTCTCTGGAGTTATTGTCTACGAAGTTGATACGTTCTATGGAGTTATGTATTCTAAGACGTTGATTTGATCTCAAAGGAAGTCGTTTGGATTGATCCGTTTAAGTTTTGTTCTTTGTTATTCGTCGCTGAAAATAGCGATTACTAAATTTACGTAGGATCTGATCTTATATTTTGATCTATATGCTTTGACTATGTTTTGAGTATACTATTTTTTCATAGGATTAAATTAACTAATTCTAAATCCGAAAACACTACCCCCAAAACAGTTGTATGTTTTATGTTTTCTTGATTGAGAAGCCCATTGGACTGAATATAAAATCAAAACCTTCTCCATTAACGATTCTCAAAATCCATATCTGCAAAAGATAAATAAAAGAAGCCTATTGGACCAAATTCCAGTAGATAATTGTCCTGGTTTGGTAGCAAATTTGCAAATACATTTATTTAGAGATAGTACGTTAATTGGTAATCTTCAGAAGCAAGAAACATTTTAACAAGCTGATGGTAAGAACCTCATCTCCCTTTTATTTCACTTCCTGAAGGAATGAAATGGCTACGAGTTTAAAATACACTTGCATCAGAGACTCCTGCCGAAAGAGAAGGTTTCAGAAGCTTCAGTTTACTTTGTCTTCTTCTCCTGGTACTGCTGATAAGGAGTTCACCAATAACACCAGCTTAGGGAATTGTTTAAGGCCATGTGGGGCTTGAATTTACGCTTAGGTTATCTGTAACTTAAGAGCGTTAGATTCTCTACTTAGGAAATAAAAAAAAACTATTGTTTTTAAAACCTAATCAACTGCATTTGTCGTATAGTCCACGTCACTTTTAGTTGAATTACTACCCAACAGGAGTTGACCAAGTCGGTTCTGATTTCGTGAGATATTGGGTTCAAGATAACGTGGATAGACCCCTAAACCCACTTTTTGATCCATAATCTTTAAAACATATACACAAAAGTAGTTGGAACTTTGGTAGAATTAGTCTACACAAAAAAAATTAAGTCGTTGGAAAGGCGTTCACTAATCCAAAACATTATAAACTTCGATGTTGTTGATAGTTATGAATAGTTTAAAGATTAAGTTAGGTGCACCCAGCACCAGCTGTCACACACACGACAGAAACTCTTTAAGGCCATTGTCTCTCATGGTAATGCCAATGGAGTCTTAATGACCAAAACACATTGGTTCTTCCTCTGCCCCACCTAACTCTCACCAGTATTAATTTATTGCTTACCCAATTCAATGTTCTAAAATTTAATAGCCTCACAACGAACGAGTCTTTACAAATTTATAAACAACACTCCTTGCATATTTGCTTCATACTTGTAAAATACATAGGATACACACGCAAAGCATGAGCCACATGAAACAACTCCTTTTGAATAGCGTGTGAATCACCCTAAAGGCAATACAATATCCTTCAAGTCTCTCTCTCTCTCTCTCTCTCTCTCTCTCTCTCTCTCTCTCTCTCTCTCTCTGTAGAAACTAATGTTATTGTCACTCTATTCTCTCTCTTTCTCTTTTCTACACCATTTCTTGTTTTCAATGGAGAACAAGTACCTCAACATCCTTTCGTTTTGTTTTTCCAACACTATTTGTGGGTTACTCATAGTTTCTTGGCTTGCAAGAAACATTATCCATACTAATGGATTAACAACAACACTAGCATGGAGAAGGAAAACAAGAAAGAAGAAGAATCAAGATGATGAAAACAAAATGTCTCTGCTGGATTTGCCTGACTTAACCTTAGACTGCATCTTAGAGAAGCTCTCCCCATCTGAGCTATGTGCTATGACTTTTGTTTGCTCTGAGCTAAGGGATAAATGTGTGAGCGATCATCTTTGGAAGAAGCACATGGAGAATAAATGGGGGAGATTAATGGGTGATGCAGCGATTAAAGAGTGGAAAACTCATGTCGCCACATTAATGGCATGTCTCAAAAACTCGAATCCAAGCAGTTATAGAAGTAACACACAACAATGGAGGTCGAGGCTTGCTGCGAATCTTAAACCTTTTTCATGGTTAAAAACAAACCATGGTTGCCACAACAGAGGTTCTTCATCGTCATCTCCTATTGATTCTGTGATGTATTGGTACTCTAATCTTGAGAGTGGCAAGTTCTGGTTTCCTGCTCAGGTCTACAACAGAGAGGTAAAAACATTTCCAACCTATCTCTATTTTTTCTTTATTTTAGAGTTTCTTTAAGGGTTGAAAATAGTCTAATAATCGAATTACCCTGAATAAAAAACTTCAAGTTCTGAGGATTTACATGATACTTCCTCTATTTCAAAATATAAGTAGTTTTAGTATAAAATATTAATATTAATAGTTTTATTTATTTTTAATATATATGATCAACCAATTATAAAAAGTAACTATATATGTGAAACAACGTGAAACAAGGGAGTATAATATGTGTTTGGTTTGATGCAGAACGGGCATGTTGGATTCATGATGTCGTGTTACGATGCTAAAGTCAGATACGATAACAAGACTAATACATTTCAAGCAAGGTAAAGAATGACACTCTAGAAAACTTGTTTCTCTCATGTCACTGAATGTTTCTCACTATTCAGATACTCGGCGCATGGTCGTCGTGCGGCGGAGGAAAACGTGACGTGGCAGAGATTGAGACCGGCTCTAGTGGAGACAGAGTCACGTGACCTACACGTGTCCGACTGTTTGCAGGGACTAAGACCGGGAGACCATTTCGAGATCCAATGGAGAAGAACTAAAGAGTTCCCTTACGGTTGGTGGTTCGGAGTAGTGGGTCACCTTCACAACTGTGTCGGAGAAGAGAACTGCCGTTGCGTCTCTGACGGTAACATATACGAAACTTATCTTCTTACTTCAGAAACGTTTTGAGTCGTTCACGAGGGAATGAATAGATGTTTCTTGTGTGTGAATATATATATTGGGCAGAGAATGTGGTGATGGAGTTTAGACAGTTCAGACCGGAGTCGCCGTGGAAAACGACGGTGTTAAACCGGAAAGACCACCGTGAGACGGGAAACGAAGTCAGTGGTTTTTACGGTGGTGTGAAGAAACTGGGTACAGAGGAAGAGGTTTCTACGTGGAAGCGGTTGTGGCCTTCGCAAGTTTTGGATTAGTATTTTATTTAATTTAGGTGGGGAGTTTGCTTAAGAAGTAGCAATCTCATTTAAGTAAATTTGGAATTTCTACTTATACTGTAAACAAAAAAGTATAAATCAAAAAGAAAACAGGCTTTAGAGAAAAGTTTGTACATTGGCTTTGCTTGAAGAAAACATAAACAGAAACAGACTACTGGTCTAATGAAAGAAGGGTTTATCACACTTAAAACTAGAGAGCTAAGTTTACAAGAAAAAAGGAAAAGTAAGGATCTTACTTGTAATATTATTTAATTAATTTATAGCATATTCTGATAATTGTCTCAAAAGGATACGAAATATTCGTTCTAATAAAAATAAGATACGAAATATTCCGGATTGTTTGCTAATTTTATTTATTTATTTATAACTTATTTCTAAATGATAAATATACTATTTTTTTTTAGATTTTAATGGTAAACAAAATTTGAAGTGTAAAAATATTTCTTAACCACAATTATATGTATTTTTTTTTGAAGTGGTATTAGTTTAGAGTTACAGAAAATTATCTAACTTAATTTTTTTTATCTAACTTACATTTATATATGTTTAAAGTTAAATTATTATTTTAATATGTGTGCTTTTTTAAAAGAAGAAAAAAAACATCTTTTAGAAATAAAATTAATTTTATTATTATCTGATTGATGTTTGTTTGCATTGGAGAGATTACTGAAAATTCCTGGAAACATCCTTCCTTTATAGACGACTCGAGGAGAAACTAAACCCCTCTCGATCCATCTCCAAATCCAGATTCATTCAACGACGAGCTTCCTCAGCGATTATTGACTTTTTTCTGTTCATCTCCGATTACGATGAACGGAGGTCCTTCTGGGTTCAGTACGTACTCTCAGTGACCTAATCCTCCTTCTTTCGATCAGCTTCTGGGAATATCTTTTGTTTTCCATCATGGGTTTTCGATTTAACGATCGAAAGTTTCGAACTTTTGCAGATAATGCTCCGGTCACGCGAGCCTTCGTCATCACGAGCGTCCTCTTCACTGTCTTCTTCGGGATCCGCGGAGGAGGAGGTTCTTCATCCAAGCTCGCCTTGTCTTACCAGGTAGTGAATCTCCTTTCAAATGTCTCCTCTTATAGGTTTTACAGAAGGAACTAGGATCTGATTCGTTAGGAATCAACATCATTGTTTATTGTTGGGTTTCCACTTTAGTTTCAAAGGTTCTTGCTTTATTGAGTGGGGAGAAGCTAAATTAAAGATCTTTAGGATTTAAACAGATGGATTTGCTTAAGTAGATTTGGGCTTGAAGTCTTAACCATGATGTTTAGATAGTTTGATAACAGATAGAATACTTAATCAGATTTTAGGCTGTACATATTGACCATCATCATGTGTTAGATAACTTGCCTATCTGCTCATATGATTGTGGATGCCAATAGCCTTGCACCCTTGTTTTGGTGTCTCTGTAGAGTAACTATTATGAAAGTCTCTTCCTTTTTTTGTGAAAGGCTTGTAATTTGTAATGAAAAAAAAAACGATTTGTATTTATAATCTTCTGCCAATTTCATTATAAGGATACTTTTGAGAAGTTTCAAGCTCTTATAGGTTTTACAGAAGAACTAGGATCTGTATGTTACAATCACCATCATTGTTTATTGTTAGGTTTTCACTTTAGTTTCAAAGGTTCTTGCTTTATTGAGGGGGAGAAGCTAAACCCATAATCTTTAGGCTTTAAACAGATGGATTGCTTAAACCAGATCTGGGCATGATATCTTAACCATTATGTTAGATAATTTGATAATGGATGAGAACTTAATCTGATTTTTGGCTGCACTTGTTGACCATCATGTGTTAGATAACTTGCATCTCTGCTCATCTGATTGTGTATGCCACAATAGTACCCGGGAAGATGCTTGATTGTTTGAATTCTTCTTTTCGTTGTCTCTGTAGAGTAACTATTATGAAAGTCTCTTCTTTTTTGTGAAAGGCTTGTAATTGTAATTAAGAAAAAAAAACGATTGTATTTATAATCTTATGGCAATTTGATTGTAGGATGTTTTTGAGAAGTTTAGGATATGGAAGCTAATCAAATCGAGTTTCGCCTTCTCCTCCACCCCAGAACTGCTCTTTGGCGTGTATTTGCTGTACTACTTCCGAGTCTTTGAGAGGCAGATTGGTTCGAATAAGCACTCGGTAAGGAGATAGTTCAGCTTCGGTTCTTTCTTCATTGTAGATTTGGTTTGTCATTTCACTTATATCCTTTATCCTGGTAACTAGAAAGATGATTGTACTCGTTCTGCAGGTTTTCATCTTGTTCTCTGGGTTTGTGTCACTAATTCTACAGACCATCGTGCTATCACTCTTTAAAGGTATGTATCTTCTAATCTTCAAAATCTAAACTGTTTTGGTCAGTAATCGTAATGTACAGTAATGCAGACAATTGTAAGGGAATATAGTTAATGATTAAGCTTAAACTAGCCTGGTTACTACTAGTCTCACCTATCAGTGAAGTCCATAGGGAGTATTAAGATCGGTGATGATCTTTTGTTGGTTTCAAATTCTATTTATTTTTGTAGATACTTCAGCAAACCTACTGACATCTGGACCATACGCTCTCATATTTGCTTCCTTTGTACCCTTCTACTTGGACATTCCTGTTTCAAAGAGGTTCAATGTATTTGGCCTACACTTCTCTGATAAATCATTCATATATCTCGCTGGTGTCCAGGTAAAAACAGTACCATAAATGTTTATTTTTACAACTCTTTTTATACAGTAGAACCTTTTTCTTAACTAGACAAGTTACTCGGTTTCCATTTTTTTGTAGCTGTTACTATCTTCTTGGAAGAGATCCATGTTACCTGGTATTTGCGGCATAATTGCTGGTTCCTTGTATCGGTTGAACATCTTTGGTATCCGCAAGGCAAAGGTTATATGCCTTTCTTACCTTTTGCTAACAGCATCCATCTCCTCAAGTTAAGAGCGTTTGTCACTTTACTAACACTAGTTTTTGTCTAAAAACACTTTCACAGCTCCCTTGGTTCATAGCTTCTTTCTTTTCCCGAATGTCTTTGCCATCCTCGAGCAGCCATTCTCAAGCACCAAGAAGGACATCACCCAGCTTAGGTCGCCAAGCAGTGGTAAGGACGACATCCGTTTTTCTTTGCTTGAAACCCCATCTTCATTTGCCGACATGCTGTGTTTGAGTTTTTTTATAGAGATCTTATCAAGCACCGATACCGCCAAGTATAGAGCCATCTGAGGAAGCTATAGCTACTCTGGTATCTATGGGATTTGACCAGAACGCAGCTAGACAGGCTCTTGTACACGCAAGAAACGATGTCAACGCAGCCACCAACATTCTTCTTGAAGCACACTCTCACTAAACGTTTCATAGGAAATATTTGATTCGAGATGCAGAGGGGGGAGGTGTTCGTTCTTATTCTGCTGCGTTCTAACAACTGAAGTGGCATTGCCTTGATGATAATATGTTCAGCGAATGATCTGATTTGAATCCTCTTTTTCTTTCTTTTAGCCTTTTTTTTCTGCCAGTTGTATTTTAGGACAACATCTGTAGGTTGTGTCTATGTAGTGCACATTTGCTAGTCTTTTCTTGCAGATTTGAAAGATATATGGAGAGGCCATTCTATGATTTCAATCTTCATATCCTACTGATCTTTCACAGCAAACATAAGTTTGCTCAGTGTTCTAAAAGTCTGTTTAAGCGGATTTAAACTAAACAATTTTTTGAACAATCAGTTTAAGTGTTTAAAAAATCTGTTTAGATATCTGCCTAATCAATAATCTACTATAAAATGCTTAATGATTTTTTTGAACATTGAGTTTGCTAAAGACTTGGTAAAAGAATAATTCATTGTGAAAACTTGCTATAAACTATTATTAATGAGTTGATATACATAAACATAAGAAACAGACCAGGAAGCAAGAAAAAAATGCTCAACAAACTCTTTGCCTCTGGTAACACATTATACATACACAAATATGGTCTAGTATTAGGATCAGTGCGTAGTCTTTAGTTCTTCCTTGTCTTGGTCATGGTGTAAACTGGTATCTCCCAGTTCTTGTTCTTTTTTGGATCATCTGTTAAAGTAAGATCCGTTTCATACTCTCTAAACGTCTTGAAGAACGTCTTTGCGCCCATCATTACAAGCCTCTCCACCATGAATAACTGATAGTTGTTTTCGATTACAGGGTCCAAAATCTCACTGAAATTCGACGAATAAACCACTTTGTATCTGTAGTGTAAACAAGAGAGTCTTAAGCTCATCTTTACAAGAACATTCAAACAAGTAGTAAACCTATAAACTTGAGTTTTACCTAGCAGAGAGAGGAGAGAAGAATCCAGGGGCTCTCTCATTAGAACCGATGTAAAGAGTTCTCCCTGGTGGAATCTGCTTCTGTATCCTGGTCATGATAAACTCTGGACGCGTGTCTCTGTCTAAGTGTGGAAACTGAGTTCTTTCAACGTTAAACCTGTCTTTTCTTGTTTTTAGTTTGTCGCCTCGACGAACATGGATTGCATCATAGTCACCGAGTTGTGCTTTTATCTGTTCAACCCAAGATTACTTGCTATTAGAGCTAAAGACAACCTTCAAAGCTAAGATTGTATTGGAAACTTCATTAACCTTTTCAGCAGCATTTCTCAATCTTGGTGCTGCCATACTCGGCAGAAATGAATAAGGAAGCATGACGTTGCTACGATCAATTCTATCTTTGCACTCAACAAACCTAACACCAAGAAAGATACAAGAATCAACAATGCTCACAACCGGTCCTGGGTAAAGCCGAAAGAAATTTATATAGACATAAGCTCCCAAATATGTATAAATAATATTTTTTTTATCGAATCTTTACTAAATCGCCTACGGTCTCCAAAATCTCAAGGCCGGTCCTGGTCACATTGGTCTTACCATGCGAGAGGACTTGCGGTTCGGTTAATGAGCAAAAGATTTGCATAGTGGCTAGAGTCATTAAGCTCACGCCTACTAGCTCCATTCACATGCGCAATCCCACGCTCCTTCAGCTTCATACCTGTCGACAGCACAATGTGCCACGTCTTCGAGTCGTCCAAGATCACAGGGATCTTCTCAGAGATAAGGTCAACGTCATACAATGACTCCATCGCACAAGAACTCACTTCCCAACTAAAAACACACACACACAAAACCATAAAGAGACATGACCATCTCTTGTCTTAAAAGTTACCAAAACATAACAAAAGTAAGTTCTCACCTTTCATTGTCGGATGATCCATTGAGTACACCTTTCTTGTTATGTATCGGATTGATGCACATCTGAGAAGGCATTACGAACGTTCTGTTGAGAAACATGGCTTCTTCGAGAGCGCATCTAAGGCTGGACTCTTGGTGACCCAAACCAGCGCAGCTCTCGCAGTTCTTGCCGGGACAGTCGACTCTGTCTCCCCAGTACAAGTACTTGTCAGACAAGCTGTGTTGTCTCTTGGTGCGAGAAGACCTCGAGAAGTAATCAACTAGACCGGATCCTCTGGTGGAGAAGGACGAGGAGAAAAAGAGGAGGAGCAGTGCGGCGACTGCGAGGAGAGATAAAAGGACAAGTCTTTTGGATCCGTGAGTGGGTTTGGACCTATGGGTTTTGCTCATTGTCGCCATTGTAGTGATGATGAAAGGTGGAAGATGGGAATGATCTTTGAGATGGATCAGAGATCTGAAGGATGGTCCTCTACGGCGAATGTGAGGGGATAGGATCACGTGTCTACGGATGATTGCTCATGATCCAAAGATGTCTCAGTGAAAGAGTAGTCAACACGTAAAAGGTGTAGTAGCGCACGTATCTAGTAAGATTACAAAACATACAAAAGTTCTATCTACTGTCGGAGACTCTCTCAGATGTCGTTGTATCCCCATTTATGGATCGGATCCTTATCCCTTTCTACTAAGGGAAAGTCAACTGATTTTAAACCGGATCTAAACCAAATTTAAACCGATAATCGAAGGATACATGTTGGCAACTATGGACAACATTCGGATATCCTTTCAGATTCAAAGTGTTTTTCTGATTTTTTTTCGGATTGAATTTGATTAATAATATTTTATTTCAATTATATTTTTATAACTGTCTAAAATTTATTTGGTATACAAACTTATTTAGGATTCGGATAGTAATACTTCATGTTCGAATATATTTTATATAGTCCATTCAGATATTTTTACAGCTCGGATTGAATTGAATATTTGTATACACGAACCTAAAACAACGCTTAAAATGAAACGAAAAGAGTATTTAATAATCCATTCAGATATTTTATAATATTTTTACAGCTTGGATTGAATTGAATATGGATTCGGATTTTCAGTTTAGATTTAGATTTCAAAATTTTTTTTTCCAACGTCTAAAGAGTAAATGGAGCAATCCCTTTAAGGGTGACATATTCAATATGATTGTGTAAGAGATAATATGGAATGTCACATTCCTCTTTATCTGAAACCACACACATTACACACACATAATTATTGAATCTTTTAGACTCAAAATATTACCACATGAACACAAGAAGAAGAAACACAGAACTACACTTTTTTAGTTTGCATCTTTTTTTTTTCTCAATCTAAAAACAATGTTCGTTGCTCCTCTAAGCTTTATGTAACGTCCGAGAAGAAACGCCGTGTAGTAGCCTGACAAAACCCAAGAAACTAAGCTTCCCATCTGAATGTCTTATCCAATCTTGAAGCACAACGTGCACTGGTACTGATGGCCCCAGTCCTAGTTCCTGCAGTTTAACACACATTTTTCCATTAACAATCAATATGCTTAAGTTTCCTTCTTCTTCATGAGTAAGGAAGAGTAAGAGATTCATACGGATGCAAGTTCCTCAATCATGATGGGTCTATTCCCATCTTTCTCAAACAACTCGTAAGCACGGCGTGCGTGTTGCTCCCAAGTTTCCATTGCTTCCAGCTGATAAACGCTTAATGCTGATGCACAGAACTCTTCAAAGTCCAGCTTCCTGTATTGAAGACAACTTATCTGCATCCCCAAAAAAAAAGATTAAAACGTTTAATCACCAAACTTAAATAATAAAGCTTAGTCTCCCATGTCCTTACCATGTGAACAAAATCTAATACTCGTGAGTCTTTAGTAGCATCTGTTGCGGTCTTTACAATTGCCTGAGATTTGTATTATAAAAAACATTAAAAATCAGACAATTTTTTCCAAATGAAAAGATTAGAACTCACTGTTTTGTAATTTTGCATGGAGATATATCCATTTTTGCTTGGCCCCAACAATGTAAACTGTTCCCTCAGATAAGCTAGCTGTGGTACAGTCAATGTCTTGGCAAGAGCCTGGAACCATGAATAAAAAAACACATTTACTATACAGTTGCTAAGTAGTATTAGTCACAGCTTCTTAGAATCAAACTAACCTGCAAAGCAGATTTTCTCAAAGAAGTTGACATTATGTACACTTTCACAAGCTTGTATATGATCATATCCGACGGTATCTTAAGTTCATGGGAGCCAACTAGCCACGGATGACCTGAGGTAACAAAGAAGACACATGTTACATCATATTCAAATCAATGCTATAAGAGATGAAGTTATGATTATTATATATACTTACACAAAGCTTGAGCTGCTGTTAGTCTTTTACGGTAATCTTTGTTTAGCAATCTTTTAACAAAATCTACAGCATCAGGTGACAGTGAAGGCCAAGGAGCTTCTTCAAAGTTTGGTTCCGCCTTGAGAACAGCTCTAAAGATTCCGGATTCAGTACGTGCCCAAAAGGGTCTACTGCCACAGAGAAGAATATAAGCAATCACTCCTATACTCCACATGTCAGCTTCTGTTCCGTATGTACGGTGCAGAACCTCTGGGGCAACGTAATAAGCACTTCCTACAATATCATTCAACCTCTCGTCTGCAGAACATGTGTAAAACACTGTCAAGTTTTCACATTTAACAATGTCTGGTCATCATTATTGACATGTTCTGACCTGGCTTGACATAATCAGAGAGACCAAAGTCTATTGCTTTTAGAGGAGAAGTCTCATCCTTAGTGCTGAAGAGAAAATTCTGTGAGAGGAAAATGAACAAATAGAAAGAAAACATAAGCGTCATCATCACTCTTGCACAAACTAGTGGAATAATTCAATCTTTGTGTAACAAAGACTAATGGTAATATGATGGGGCCTAGAAAGTGAAGTGTCACCAAAAGTTAAAATCATTTCTTAAAAAATGTCACAATGACATTTCACACACATTAAAAAAATGATTTAAATACATTTATGTGTTCTTATCAATTACACCTATTTGACGAGATAAATAAAATTATTTATAAGATCAATACACTATGCAATTAATATTAAGCTAAAAGTAAGTATAATTTGCAATAAAATTCTATAAATGACATTTTTTATGTAACAAGAAAAAATGTTAAAATGACACTTATTCCGAAACAGAGAGGGAGTATAAAGTACCTCGGGTTTAAGGTCACGGTGAACCACACCTTGTAGATGACAGTAAGCTACTACACTAAGAATCTGAACCATAACTTGTTTAGCATCATCTTCTGAGTATTTGCCACCCCTAATATGAGACCAATCCCAAAAAATTCAATACATCAATATGCAAAGGGAGTTCAAAAGCCACAGAAAATAATTACCTTTGAAGTATTTTGTCCAAGAGTTCACCACCTTTACATAACCTGATAAAAAAACAAGAGACTGTAAGTATTTTCATCCAAAGATGATCAAATGAGGTTAAGAAAAATGATGTAATACTTACTCCATCACAATATAAACATTTTCTTCATCTTCAAAAGCGTCATAGAACTGGACTAAGTTCTTGTGACCAGTCAGAGCTCGCAGTATCTTCACTTCTCTACTAACATCCTCAATTGCAATTGCAGTCGTCATCTGCACTCAACAACAATATAACAACACTAAGCAATAGCATTTGAACGAAGACTGATAAAACTCTGTTTCATTCACACTCAGATTCAGCTTAAATCTAAAAAAATAATCAAACTTTGTACAATCATAAGCATGATCTCTTCGCCAACATTTAAAGTAGTTCCACGTAGATTCACATAGAGAAGCCAAAACAGAGCATTTAATGAAACAGAGCACAATCCTAACACATCAGAACAGAGCACTTAATGAAACAGAGCACAATCCTAACATTAACGGACACAACACTAACAGAAACTATTAAAGATCAAACCTTTGACTTAGGGATGACTTTAACAGCAACTTCCTGACCCTTCAAGCTTCCCTTTTTACCCTTGGCAGAGCAAGTATACCCAAAATGCCCCCGACCCACCTCCCCATCAATCTCGTAATGCGACGCGAAGTGCTTGGAGAACCCGAAGCTCTTATCAAGACCGATCTCGAACTCCTCCCCTTCGGGGATCGAGACCTCGCTGGGGGGCTTGGCGGAGGAGCCGTGGCGACGCGCGAGGAAGGCGCGTATGTGCTTGGCAGGGGAAGGAGGAGGGAAAGGTCTCTTGAAGATGCGGAGAGGCGTGGAGCTCGCGCTCGAGGAGACGGCGGGGGAGGATTTGAACAAGCTGGGTAAAGGGCTTGGGCTGTAAAACGGAAAGCCGGAGGATTTCGCCGGAGGAGGAGGAGGAGGAGGCTGAGGTTCGTCGGGAGCTGGGAGGCTCTGTTTTGATTGGTGCTCGATGGGTTTGCCGTGGCACATCCCCATGGCTTGAGAAGGGGAGAAAGATTGAGACTTTTCGATTCGAACGACGAGAAAGATAGAAACTTTCGAGAAGTCAGTTTAGGGATTAGATCACACGCAAAGAGGAAGGAGGAGGTGAAGGAGAGAAGCGAGATTCATACCAAAGAGAAGGGAAAGTTGAGTAAATACACTAGGCGAAGCAAAAGCAAAGTGTTCTCGAGGATGAAAAAAGAGAGAAAAGAAGATGCTTTCACAGTAACAACAAGAAGAAAAAAGGTAGAGAGAGAGAGAGGAATAAAGGAGATAGAATATAAAAAAAAAAGGAAGCAAAAGCTTTGATTGGTTTACTTTTTTTATTTTAATTTATTTTTAATGTAGTTTAGTGTATATATACATACCCCTCTTGCCATATCTTTTGTTAAATGGGAATAATGTGATGTTTGGTTGCCAAGAATGAAGGAAGAGTTTGTGATGTTTAGTAGGTGTACAACAAGATTAATATATATGGGTTTTAATCTTGTATTTAACTTGGTAACATAAATATAAAATTGGAGTTAACCAAGATGGTGGATAATAAAAGCACTATTTGGTGGCCTTTCCTTGCTAACATATGTGCAAAATTATTAGAAGTTTGTTTGCTATCAGGGCTATCATAATATAAAGAGATTTTAGATTTTAGATAGAGTGGGGAGAGAATAGACGAGTCTATAAAAAGAAATTTGACAAAGTATTGTCAAGACTCACGGCAACCTTATCTTTGCAGTTTGCACTGCCCAATTTGGTATTTGGTATAAATATAATTACATACAAAGAATCCAAAAAGGAGTTCTTGAATCATGCCAAACTGATAAAAGAGCACATAACCTCGAAGTTGGCACTTGGTAAAAAGAAATCTACCTAATGAAAGGCATAATTAGTTTTCTTATACTATATATGTTAGCAAATGCTTCCTCTCATACATGTAAAAAAAATTCTTACGTAAAATATTTATCTTTCAGAAGCAAAAAATAATTATATGAGATTTGCTTAATTTTTATTAAAAGCATTTTCAACTCCACTCTATATTTTATTCCAAAATGGAGTGATAGAATAATGAACAAAATAAAAAAAAATTATTCCTCTTATAGAGTAATGTTTTTTATTTTTTGTTCATTACATACGTAAACTTACACCCAAAATCCACATAACTATTTTAATATATGTTTCTTGTAGTTTTACTAACATGGATATTACATATTAATATACTATACAACATTCAAATTTCTTTGCATTTTTACAGAATAAAACATAAATTAAGTTTCTCCAGATTTTGGTTATTGGTTTCTTGCCACATCTCATTTCCAATTTTTCTTTGCCTACTCAAACTTTGAAAACAACATGTATGAATTTACTTACACGTCAAAACCGAGATGAATAGATTAATAAACAATAGTGTGGGTTTGGTACTAGCGTACTAGCCACTAGGCACAAATGATTTGAATACATCTATGAATTTCTTATCGTAGAAAACAAGTATCATCGCTGGCATAGTTTAATCAACCGAATGTTTGTTTTGTTTTAGTTTTTACATGACAGAGTGTTTTACAGTACAACCTAGGCTGTTTTTCTTCTGCTAATTAATGGGCTAAGTAGATTTAGAGGCTACACTATTTCACAATTCTTTCAAATATTTATGTTTACGCCGCAGTTAATCACGTATGGACAAAACCCACCTGATACCCCTAAGATAAGAAAATACATTTTTTTAATTCCGTGCATCCTATGATATTATCATTAATTATTTCATGGGGCTATACATCCTATGCAATCAATAGTCATCATTCGTTTATTTCATAAAGATATATTTTGTGTGTAATGCGTAAGATAGTGACTATCTCACGTGTATTACAATGAGTTAGAAACTCGATAGTTGGAAGGCAAATGATTTGAAGGATTCTTTCAATTGAAACGACTCTCTCGAGTGTTTATAAAATTCAGTGGGTTCTGATGTCAGTATGAAAAAACAAAACGAAATAAATACACAAGTTTCATCAAACAAACAAATAAAATTCGGTTTAGTTACGGGTTCTTATTTTTCTTAAGGGATGCGGAAGAGCCCAGTCAACAATACAAAAGTTTTTTTAAAAACATGGAGAAGAACCAAGTCAATAATAATTGAGTAATCATGTTCAAAGTATCAAGATGGCAAAATTAATAGTATTATACAAAATGGCAATATTATTAATAATTTGAATGTGTTAGTTAAGACATCTCCAATGGAACATTATTTTTTTTCTCTATATTTTATACTAAAATAGAATAATTCTGTTATAGAGTTAGATTTGTTCCTATATTTCACTCTATTATAACCTAACCTAAATAAGATTCTGAAAGTAAATGATAAACTAAAGCAAACAATGCCCAAGGAAAGTGGAAACCAGAGAATGCCTAATAACCGTCGGTGGCCCGAGAAGTGAAACTGTGAAAATAGACTGAACAGAAGATGTATTTTCTATGACAATTATTCTCTTCCATTTCATTTGCTTTGGCTATCTCTTTGCATTTCTAATTTCAATCTATATATGTCAATTCTAAAACAAATCCTTCAGTGTAATTTATACTTTTCTTAGTTGTATTCACTCAGAAAATTATCACAAAATTTTAAAAGGCATAGGTTTCGATTCAGTTTTTAGTCCCGTCCAATTCAAAAAAACTGACATTCCAGTGAATAACTTGGAGTTTTGTAAAAAATGTTAGAAAAATGATTAATTATATTTGGTAGCAGTGTTAGTGCCTTTGACGTACGGCATAGGCTTAGAGTAGAGACATGGTCTTGTAACTCAAAGTGTTATCGAGTTGTCATGTCAGAGTCACCGTCACAATGGACTGCTACTCAACTCCAATTTGGGCCTTTCTCTGGAAACCCTAAGAAGAGGGGTCCAAGTCTTTTTAGATGGGCTTCAATCCTCTATTATTCTCTTCTTTTTCTTATTTGTTCTTGTTTTTACTATCAATCCATACAAGAGTTTGGTATTGAAAAGAGGAACAGTTTGTTCATTACACTTATACAGAGGCGGCCCTCAGGGGAAGCAATGGAACCTCAGGCTTCCGGACTTTATTAATTTAAGAAAATCATCGGCCGAAAATTTCCAAAGAACCTTAAGTAGCCTAGTGGTTAGTGAAAGCCAAAATAGAGATGGGAGGTACAGAATTGAGAATTCTACACTAGCATCTCTTCTTGTGCATACATTTTTTACATATCCCTTTTTATTAAAGGTGAATTATTTAGAGTCTCTCCATAGTAATAGGCCTTGTTTTTTTATTGCTTCCGGTCTGAAAATATTAAGGGCTGGCACTGCACTTATACGTGCAGTGCAATTTTAAAAATCGAGAGTGATTGATTGTCTCAAGAGTTGAGTTTTTAAGTAGTAAATCTCGTACGAAACCCTAAACATATCTTAAAAAGTACGGTTGCATATATACAAGATTCAATTTTTAGTTATCAAAAGTTTCGAAGAAAAAAAAAAGTTTCGAAGAGACATGTTACGTATTCTAGATAAAGTAGTCACGCATATATAAAACAAGTTTATATGCAGGTCAATATAGATGTGTATGTATTTTAAATATTGTGATGTTTCGTAGTGTATAATTTAACTAATGGTTTTATTTTTAAATATCTATCAATTTCAATAACATTTAGATAAAATTTAAAGGTTATATATGTTCATAGTCAATATAGATTTAGACTTAGATAAAATTCAAATCAGTCGTATAAAAGATTTACGTTAGATCAGTCGTTTATTAGAAGTGTTGAACATGACTACATGTTCTGACATACTAACTGCTTAATTAAAAACTGCTTAAATAATTAAAAGTGTTTTTTTTTACCAAAAAAACTGCTTAAATAATTAAGCGTGATATATTGACAAATATAACAACAGAATTTGTTTTACAAGTCGAATGAACAAGTTAGTTATAGTTCATTTTCTGTAGAAGCTTTCTAAAACATTTGTATCAAAAGAAAACCAATTTCTGCATTAAAACGATACCGAATATTATGCTGAGGTTGCTACTTCAGTATTTTAGGAAATTCCCGGTAAACCCTGTAGTACGTGAAAAGGTTCCAACATTTCTGCGGGTCGATAAACAAGAAAACCTGAACAAGACAGACAGCAAGATCACATGAAAACAAAAAGAAAAACACATATTTGACGTATAATATGACAACTCATATTTGCTTGTTTGTGAATTGTAAATAAAATAAAGCAAACACACAAAATAGTAGTAATATTCAAAAATGAAATAGGATGGTCAAAATAGTGTGGTAAGATAAGAAAGGGGGGACTCACATGTTCACACGATGAGACACTAACGTGTGAGGTTAATGATTAATTTGTCACAATACCCATAAATGTTAAAGGGTTTTTTAAAAACTTGAAGGTTGTTCTACTATTAATTGAGACGAATTTCAAATTTAACTTTATTAATAAAAATAGTGCCAAAGCTATGAAGACTTCTATAAAATATACTTTTTGGTCGAGAGGTTAAGTATAGAGGGGACACGAGCTGCCCAAAAACCATCACGCTCCATGGACAAACTTTCTCCACCTTTTGTTTCTTCTTCTTCTCTTAGTTTTCTTCAATATACTTTATTAAATTCTCCAGAAAACTAAGAAACAATTATAAGAAAAAGAGAGAAAAGGGAGAAAGGAGAGTGATGAGAAGGGTCGGTCTTTTTTGTCTCATAGAGCCAATGGCCCATCAATTCTCCTTCCTTTTGTCAGTCCCCTTTTCTCACGCTTCTCCTTCCTTTAAATCTTTAATCCACACATTCTCATCCTATTCATGTTATACAACTCATATTAATTCACTAAAGCTGTTTTCGATGATAGGAGATCTCAAACCAAAACTCAAAATTTTGGGGCATTTCTCATTTAAAGACCTAATAATAACCAACCAATAGTTAAATACCACGTTAGGAAAACTCGAATTCTTATTCTTATAATCAATTCAAAATGAATTATTTATCCACTATATCACAATGAAATGATTTATACTTATAAGTTTCTTATTGAGTTAATTGATTCATATATCCTATTTTCAATACAAAACGTGTAATTTCCTATCCTTGTGTATATATCTCTTCAAAGTTGTTCAACTATTGAACCATTATATGTGCATGAGTATCCAATAGTTTATATATATATATATATATATATCTTCACGAGATTTTCAACACTAGACCACTAAATATACGAATACGAGTATTTAGAATCGGTGTGTGAATATACAATTTAGGCTATTCATCCACAACTATCTAAGCAAATGATCACTCATGTACTATATCAACTTTTTGTGGAAGCAATACAAATGATACTAGTAAAAAATTCATGTTATGGGAGATAACATATGTATATGAGTATCGGTGTGTGTAAAAATCCCATTAATTAGGTTATTCATCCACAACTATCTAAAACAAATGACTCATGTATTAGATAACCTTTTCTGGGAGCAATACTAATGTTCATGCTATGTAACAAAATGTTCATATTATGGGAGATAATCAGATAACATATATACGTAAATATTATATAATCCCAGGAATTTATACATGTTGTCTTCTATATATACGTACTTGATTAAAGAATGTAATTCGGGAGGATTTCGATTCGTATATCTAACATCTTTTTGTGTTGTCCATATTGTATATATTTTCTATAGGAATTAACACTAATTCTAAGGCCAAAATAAAGAAGTGAGCTATGCAGTCTTTACCACTCGAGTAAGAGCTTAAGCATATACAGTAGTATATACTTCTGTTATGCGTATGTGTACGCTTTATCCATATGATCCAAAAAGTCGAGACTAAATATTAGTAATTAATTCTTTATAAATTGTTGACAAAAAATATTAGTAATTAATTCTCTATAAATCTCAACTAAAAGTGTTTCAGTTCGTCACAATCTCATGTTATATATAGAAGTAGACTAAATACTCATTTATTTTTGAAGAAGTTGGATTATAAATTATTATATATAAATATGAAAAAGACATCAGAACCTGCTTATATTCTTCGGTCTAGAAAATGTTGTCGCATGTACACATATAGTAAGACATGAACAAATAAAGGGAGGAGAGACTGGATTCATTTGGGGACATATGTGACATAAGGGTCGCTTTGAAACTGCATGCAAACATATAGATCTCTATTCACCATGTACTTGTATACATTCACATATGTAGTGTAATATGTGGAAATATAGTTTCTTTTGTACTTCACTACCAATCACAACTATTACTAATTAGATTCTTCCATGTCGACAAATATCCTCACAATCTCAAAAACCTAGAAGTCCTCACACCAACAACTCAAACATAATTGAGAGTAAAAAATAGCATGAAAATATTCTTTATATATTATATATAATCTTTTTCTTGAAATAGGATAAGGAAAAAGAACACACCAAACCTACTTACAACATTTGCTTACATTCCCACGCTTATAACTAAAACCATAGAGCATATTATAAAGTAGGAACAATAAAAAAGGTTTTGGTAATTATAACCAAGTTAATTATGATCATACCCTATATAAAAATAAATTAAAGACCTTTTATTGTACTCTCATCATCTCACACCATTATGATTTGATCCAGCGCACGACGGCGTTTTGACCGTTCTCCACCAGAACTACGTTCCATCAGCGACTTGCTCGACCGCTCGAGTAGCGACTTAAGAGCATTTTGTAAGAAATGCACAGATTCGACCCCGTGCATCTCTTTGTCGGCAGCTACAACAAGAACACTTCTTGTCCGACCACCAAGAGTAACCATCTCAGCTCGAAGAGTCTTCATGTGAAGAGACTTAAGTATCTCCATAAGGTCAGGCAAGAGATCTGATCTGTCGTCACAACATAAAGAGGCTTTGAATATTATATGACCATCGTTTGAGTAGTCTCCATAGTGTAGAACGCTAATCTCGTCGGTCTCTGAAGGTAAAAGAGTTTGGTCGGATTCGGATATCTCTAGGGTTTGTTGTTTAAGTTCTTTGACTCGTTGAACCACTTTGGCGAGTAGTGTGGCTTTATCAGTCTGAAATGGAACACATGAAAATCTTTAGAAAAAAGGCTTTTCTGAGTTGTGGATCAAGAAGTTGAAATTTGATTCATATCATAACAATTTAACTGAATAAAAGCTTGACAACTTTCCCAAAAAGTGATATACTATTCCAACAAGATTCAGAAAAGGCCATGAAGCTTTTTGTTTTTTTTTTCCTCGTCTTCTAAACCTTCTCACTCTTTGCAAGTTTTAAATAACTAATATGACTATGCATACATGCAGTGAAAATTAATCAATGAATATATAATGAGAACTAAGGATCATCTTTGATAAAAACATGTGTGTTAGTAAGAAAGAGTATTAGTATGTATTTTAATCCTGTAACAATATATCAATTAAAAACTAGTATTGTTTTAATAAGAAAATTCATCAGCGAAAACAAAATCGAATGGAACATAAGAAAATTCTAAAGATGCAAAACCCTAGTATACCCATTTCAAACATTTTTAAAAATTGATAAGATGTAAGCATATGTATATATATATATATATATGAGGATATATATACCACATGAAAGAGTGTTAGTAGTGTATATAAAACTTTATAATACCTTGGAGTTGCAAGAGAGTACGTTACGCAGCTTGTTGAGATGAGAATTGATTCTCTCTCTTCTTCTTCGCTCAGCTTCTTTGTGATTCCTCAAAGCAGCAAGAGCTCTGTCTTGAGCCATCGTTTCTCCGATGCCAGAGATCGCTAGTGGGTAATAAGAGGACGTAGACGAAGATGACCCGCATAAGCTCTGCATAGTCGACAAGTAGTCGTCTGAGCCGCAGTATCCACCTCCGGAGATTTGGTTTCCAGAGAGGAATGAGTACAACATCTGATCTGAACTCTCTGGTTGCATCTTTTTAGTTCTTTCCTTTGCGCCGCCTTCTTTTTGTTTTTAATGGAGTTTGTGGAGCTTTCGGTGGGTTCTGTCCTAGTTTTATATACGTAAAAAGAGAGTGTGGAAAGTACTGTAGATTAATATTTATTAATATTATTACAACATTCTTTTTTTGTAATATGTGGCAGTGTATATGAAATTATTTTTGATTGTCTATATTATTAACGTGTATTTATTTTTCCGAAGAAATTCTAAAATTAAATAGGCTTAAGTTGGAGTAATTAAAAAATAGATAACCTATCAAAAATGATTTGTGCAATTGAAAGTAAAGCATGAGAAGAAAATATATGATGATTCTGGACTAATAAACAAATATTTTAAGTTTCCAAAGGATTAAATCACTTACTATCAACCAGATGATGGAGTTCATAGACCAAGCGAATGAGCGTAGACCCAATGTGAATCGTGCCGTTGCATTTATATGCTAATATCTAAAATGTTCTCTGCAATACAAATTTACTTTTTTGGTAAAAATACAGTGGTGAAAAAGTTACTATAGAGTTTGGAATATTTGTGAAGGGTATTTAATCAGGAGGTCATTGTCTTGGCACCATCATCAATGTATCATCATTCTAAATAGTTCTATGATCTATCAGATGATGTATTCGTAATATTCGTTAGTGATGTTTGACCGCTTTGTTTTCTCCCAAAGGCTAATTTCATCTTCTTTCTTTTTTTTTTCTTTCTAATTTCATCTTCTTATTTACGAAATTGATGTTGTTCCAACAAAAAAAAAAAGGAGTGGTCACTCATCAGAGTGTATGACAATACTCTTAGTTTATAACACATGTAAAGTCGCAATGTTATGATATATATAGTGTAGTGTTGAATAGAATTATCAAAAGTATGAACCGTTTCTCTTTCGATGAGGGTTTTTACAAATGGAGCAATCACACAATCTGTCAAAATTACAAATGATGTATGTAACCTCAGGTGACTAACAACATGGTACTTATGAATAATAACAAGAATCTGCAGTGTAAAGAATCTGAGTCATGTGACTAAAACCTTCACAACCTTTGTCTTACTACTACCCCCAAGTTACCAATAATCATCACAAGAACACTTCCCGTTAACGAAATGATGGAATCTACTACCATCTCTCAACGTGATCTCTCGGTTTTTAATCACCGATATATACTTGAAAGCAACATGGCAATCTCCACAAACCCGCAAGTTCTTGATTATTCTAATCGGCACACCTTCAGGTAACACCATGAGCGCAAACGCAACCGCTAGCTTCTCGCTGTGCTGCACCAAGTCCGACTCTTTCTCCTCGTCATCCATATCGTGCAACACCGAAGCTGTATCAGGCTTGTATCCTTTCACCTTCATCTCCAGAGTCAGCTCTTTGAGGTATGAATAAATCTCTTTCGATTGAGACTGAGAACGATCTCCCATCTTGAACCGGTACACTTCACCTTTGTGTTCAAACCAGCTGACTCCAGGCTCTTTCTTCACGTCCCTATCTCTCATTGACTTCCTCACCTCCGAGACGTCACGCCACCTCTTAGCCGAGGCGTGAACGTTCGCAAGGAGGACGTAACAAGAAGAGTCGTTAGGGTCAATCTTGAGAATCTCTTCGAAGGCTCTCTGCGCCGTCTCTGCGTTTTTGTGTACGCTGCACGCAGACAACAACGTTTTCCATATAACAGCGTCTGGTTTCATCGGCATGGACCTTATCTTCGCCTCGGCTTGATCCAAATCCCCTGCTCGACCGAGTAAGTCCACCACGCAAGTGTAGTGCCTTAAGCTAGGCTTGAACCCGTACTCTTCAACCATCATGTCAAACAACTCAAGCCCTTTGTCTCTCAAACCAGAGTGGCTACACGCGTAAAGCAAGTTCAGAAACGTGACCTCGTTGATCTCCATCTCCGTCTCCTCCACCATAGTATTAAACAGCTTGATCGCCTCTTCCCCTCGTCCATGAAACCCATAAGCAGAGATCATCGAGCTCCACATCACTTCATCTTCATCTCCACGTTCTGAGAAAGCTTTCGCCGCGTCTTCGAGACACCCGCATTTCGAATACATGCTGATCAAAGAACTCACCACAGCTACCACCGAGCTAGCCCCGATCTTGACAGCTTCCGCGTGAACCTGCTGACCTTGACCTCTAATCGCTAAATCAGAACAAGAACTAAGCACGGTTACAAAAGTGATCTGGTCCGGTCTATAACCAGAGATTTTCATCTTCTTATACTCACAAAGAACAGTTTCAGGACACCCCTCTTGAGCGTAACCCGAGAGGAGTGTGTTCCACGCAACCAAAGTACGAACAGGCATCGACCTAATCACACTTAGCCCATCTCGCAACTTCCCATTTCTCATATACATATGAGCCAACGAGCTGCTAACTACTGAATCCAACTCAAGCCCGTACTTAACCATATAGCCATGAGCCTGCTGACCTATGAACACAGACCTCAACCCAGCACATCCGCTAAAGACACTACCGAGAGTGTACTCATCAGACGAAAACCCTAATTTATGCATTTCTCTAAACAAAAGCAAACCCTCTTCGTTACTCTCGTACTGAATCAAACCCGCGATCATCGCGTTCCAAGTTGTGACTTTTCTTCCGTCAGACATTTCATCGAACACCTTCCGTGCACTAACCAAATCGCCGTCACGCACGTACCCATTGATTATAATGTTAGATGACATGTAATGCTTCTTGGACATGCGATCGTATAACGCCACGGCGGAAGGGAAAGCTCCGAGCTTGGAGTAGAGGGTCATGAGGTGGTTGCATATGAACTTGTCCGAGGAGAATCCGGAGACGAGGAGGAGGCAATGGAGCTGTTTCGTAGACGGGAGGGATTGTGTGGAGGCGAGTGATTTGATGAATGGGGTGAAGAGAGATGTGTTTGAGAAGATGTTGACTCCGAATCTATTGAAAGCTTCGCGGAAGTTACGCTTTGAGCATAGACTGGCTATGATGGTTGAAGAATCTGATGATAGTGGACGGAGAAAGGAGGATACTTGGTGTTGCATTAGAGAAGTAGCCGAATGGTATCGCTACTGATACGCCGGAGATGTCGCCGGAGAAGAAGAAAACGAAAATGGAGGGAGAGTGTTTTTTTTTTTCTTCTGCGTAAGTCAGCTTAATTGGGCCGTTACAAATAGCCCAATAAGTTTTATGGAGCAAGAGCGTGACTAACGGGGCTATCAGAGCGAAGTTTTTATCGGAATATAAAAAATTATTTTTTAATTTTTAACTAAAAAAATTAAGAATCGGCTCTTAAATATCTATAGAGTAAGAACATAATTAATAGACATTACTCTAATTTTTTAACCATTATTTTAATAAAAATCTATATATTGCTTAAATCATTGGACTAACCACTATAAATATCTATTCTCTAGAGAAACGGACAAAAAAAATATATCAAATCGTTTTTGACCATCATTCTGTGTCAGTGCAGGATGCAATTATGCAATTACAAAAATTATCATAATTTTTGAATTTTTTTCAAAATCTGAAGGTTAACTAACACCCATACGAAATTTGATTTTCGGTAAATACTCTATATAATGAAATTTTCTCTGTTTAGTATTGTTTAAAAATTTCTAACCAAATTATAAATTTGTATTAATGTATTATAAACTCTCTTTCATGGTACATGAGTATTGTCTTTAATTTTTTAATTGTTAATTTAGTAAAACTTCATATATTGTTTAAACTAGTAGACTAACATGAAATCTCTATTCTCTAGAGAAACAAAAGCAATAAAGATTCTAAACCTACAATCATCATATGTCACTTTAGGATGCAACTATTCCATAAAGCAAGATTTTTATATTTTTGATTTTCTATCAAAATCTGAAGTTTACGCTATTTGGTGTTGTTTAAAATTTTTTAACCACATTATACATTAATTTATGCTAAACTACCTTTCACGGTACATAGACATCCCTGAAATATTTTAACAATTAATTTAATAAAACTTTTTATACTGCTTAAATTAGTAGACTAACTGTTATAAAATATTTATTCTCTAGAAAAACGGACACAAAAAATATTTCAAACCTTTTTGATCATCATCATATGTCATTGCATGATGCAACTATGCAATAAAACAAATTTGTCATATTTTTGATTTTTTTCCTCAAAATCTAAAGGTTAACGCTCCTACTAAATTGAGTTGTTGGGGCCGAAGCTCTCTCAAGTAATCACCACTAGACCAGCCCGCGCTGGTTTAGCTTTATTAATCTATTATCTTATGTCTATGTATTTGACACTTCTGAAGTGTAGCCTTACCTGATTGTGTTTAGATGTCATTTTTATAGTTTCATAATTTGAGTCAAGAACTACAACAAAAATTTATTTCTTCACTGTAAGGTAATGTTGTTGAATACATAAATGAACAAGTGTTCATACTCAAAAGCTTGAACCAATATAGTGCCTAGATGCTTACACATATTTGTTGTGCCTGTTGAGGGTAACCAAAAAGCCATATCATCATGTTTTGGGCCTAAAAGAAGTTATAAACAAGTAGCAAAAGGAAATGTAGTTTAAGACATCGTTCTGAGTAAATAAAGTTTACATAATATACAAAGAACAAAAACAAAGTTGTCTCTCTCTCTAGTAAGAACCAACATAAAGAAGAACAAGAAAGAACCAAAGTCTCTTAAGATCAGAAAGAAGCAGAGCTTGTTCGCCTGAGCTTCCACTTAGGATCCGGTGGTGGTTCACTTGGCAGGATCTTCTCCACCTCCTACCATTAAATCAGATATTCAAAGCATAAAGAAACCACTTAATAAAAATGGTTACCATTTAAACGAAGTTACAACATAGAAACAAGAAGAGATGGGACTTTTACCTTTAGCCTCCGAAGTTTTTTGTTTTCTTCTTCTAAGCTTGAAACCTTGATCTCTAACTCATGAGTATAAACCTGCTCATCACCACAAAAATATTCAATATTATTAAACCAAATAACAAATAAGTTTGTTATTGTTTTCTTCATCATTCTTAACCTGCTTCCTAGCTCTTGAACGTGCTGCAGATTCTCTGTTCTTGATCATCTTCTTCTGCATCCTCTCTACAACCCTCTCCACAATATCTCCTCCTGATGGAGCCACTCTTTTCCTCCCATGCGCTTGTGGTGCATCACCCATCATCATATTCATTGGTGACACCATTTCTTGCATCTCACAAACCGGATATGGCATAAACCCTTGTTGTTGATGCTGAGGATGATGATACTGAATCCACGGCTCATTTGAAGCTACATTAACAACATTTTGAGGGAGTACAGTCTCAGTCACTACACCAGCTTTCAACAACAAGTCCTCAAGTGTGATTTCACCGAGTGTAGGCCGCTTATTATTATTACTATCTATCCTCTCACCATGAGGATTACCACTGCTTCCGTTCTTGTCATGTTGAATGTCTCTCCAAACCTCTTCAACTGTCTTCTTGCTGAGACCTCGAGGCAAAGCCAAGCTGCCTTGACGAGGGAGCCCTGCCTCTGTTGCTTCTGGTGGCTGATTAGTAGCTTCAGCAGACCAGACACTCTTGAGAAGCTCATCGAGATTCATGCTTCCTAATGGTTTTGCGGAGCTTCCTAAGTGGTTTTGAACCTCATGAAGCTTTAAACTATATAAAGAGTTTTGTCTAGGTAATGACTGAGAGATAGGCTCTTCAGCGTTTCCTCTAAGAGAACCCATATATCACCTCTAAACAGATAACTAAAATAATATCTATCTGGTATGAAAACTAGAAACCCTGGTCAATCTAAACACCTCAAAATCAAGTTGTTCTAAGCATCACTGGGAGAAGGACAGTATTAGAGATCAGTTAAAGGATTTGCATGCAGCATTCGAGGACTCACAACAGAGAAAAGGAGAGGAGACAGGAGCGAGCTTGTCAAGAAGTTGCAGATGGAGAAGAGAAAGAAATGAACTTGGGTTCAATCTTCTCTCTCTCTCCCTTATTTACACAAGGGAGAGAAAGAACAGAGAGAGAAAGAAAAGAAAAGTCTAAGCGATTCAAAGTGGTTTGACACTCTGATATGGCCACTTAACATAGAACAAAACAATAATAATCTTCTTATTGAAAGAGACCCTATTAGAAATGCTGACAGTAATAAAATGCTCACAATGCTCGTCTCAGCTATGGGAGAGTGCACTCTCGATCGTTAGATAACCAGAGCCGCAGTATTTTGATGAGATTTTTCTGCATGATTTCCACATCTCAACACTGAAGGTTTAATGCTACATGTGGATTTTATTCGGAATTTTCTTTTTGTGAGGTCGTGATTCTTGGCAAACTAACCATCTCAAGGTTTTCATGTTTAGATCACTTCCTGCCTAGTTGAGAATGTAATTGCTAGTCTATAGATTTCACCTCCCGAGCTCAAACATTTATTTGCTTCATTTCATGAAACTGGTGTAGCTTTGCACAATATAAAGCATTTTAAAAATGTTGCATACCTGAGCGCTAAATTTTCATTTTATTACAAGGTTTTTGCAGCTTAGTATATTTTCACAATATTGATGGTTGTACTTTGCAGGTCTCCGTGGCATTCGAATTATGTATTGGAACAGTGTGGAATTGTGTTAGACTCTTTTGTCTGAAATTTGTAAATGTTGAGTCTAACTCATACGAGGATTTTGTGTCTGGAAAAGCAGTTATTGATTTTGTGAGTGAAGCATGTAACAAATTTGCATTCTACTTTGAGGATGTTCTCTAGCTACATGGAGAACAGAAATTGAGAAGCTTGTTTTGTTTATTCTACAAAATTGGTTTGAAACTAAAAACATCATCACAAGGTTACGAGACGTGTTACCATGCATTCTACTTTACTTGTTATTTGTTTTTGTCATTTAAAAATAACTTGAACTTATATTCTTACACAACACATGTAGAAAATTTCTGCTTATGAGAAGTTAGTTCATGTGTGGTCAGAATTATGTCGCACAAATCAGTTAAAAATAGCTGATATCCTTTTGAAAGATGTTTTCATCACAAAAGATCTATTCATGGAAAGAGCAAGAGTTTTAACATGGAAAGCAAGTATGACAATACTGGAGCTGAACATTTAAAAGATTGTGTTCGTTATTTATCATAAGCAATATTTTTTTTTGTGCACTTTTTTGTGCATTTTTTTGTGCACTTTTTTATGCACTATCACAAACAATATCTATCTTGGTATTTACTTACTAACTTGATGTTTAACAGCTTGACTACCACTTATTTTTTTTTGTGTGAATGATTTCTTTGTCATTAACACAGGAAATCATATTTAATGAGAACCATGAGATTTGTGTTGCTTCCAACTTATTATTGCATATTTCTTAAGAGCATTATGCATCCAAGAAAATGAACCACATTCCAAGGTAACATCATTTAGTTTTGTCGATTTTGTTTATTCATTTATTTTTTGTTTCTAATGTCTATATTTGTCTTATGATGCTTTTTTTACTTATTATCTTACTTTTATGTGCACGAGTTTTCAATGACATTAACACCTCTTTGAATCTGGGTATGGATTCAGTCTAGTGACATTATTTCTCTGGAAAATGTGATTAATCTACTGTTCAATGTAATTGATTTAGTCTCAATAAAAGTAAACTTGTAGTTTTATCATATTATAATTTGTGCTCTTGGGATATACATTGTTTTACATATTTTCTAGCCTTTAATACTTTAATTTCCTTCCAATTTTAGAGTTGGATAGAGCTCCATCAACGCATATATAACTTGATGTTTAGAATCTTCAAATGAAAAAATGTAAGATTGAAGATCTCTTTGGCAATATTGTGGGATTATAGACGGCTAAGTCATGCATTATGTCATTGTCCAATAAATGATGTTGTCATCATGGGATAATCATGCTACTTTGGTGAAATATCAGAGTCAACAAATTTCTTGAAAAGTTACTTGCAGTTTTCAAAAGCAAAATCAATTGGGTTCGAGCTGAGCATACATGAATCAAGCATCACAATAGATAAGATTAACCGCACAGCTTCCAAACTAGTCTCAAGTGTAAGAAAATAAATGTATCTATTATTTTCTTTTAAAGTATATTGTTCGGCTAAAATGTGATGATTTTGTCTTCCATGATCTATTTCCCAGTTTCTTGTTTTGTTGTTGCATCTTTCTATTATGATATCTGTGAAAGAGAATGACCATGTGGTAATTTATACGAAGCAATATATTTTTTTAAATTATCAAAGTATCTCCAAAAGTAACTTCAAAATTTCAAATATAAAATTTTACATGCTCCAAAAGATTAAGTGCAAATTTTGATAAAACAATAAACAACACAAAGATAACACAACAAATTTGAAAACAATGATTTACAATGCAAGAAGTTCAACATGGTGGCAACTATGGACGGGTCAAAACACAGCAAGTCCACCCTTTAGATATACAAGTATCAAAACATAACTGAAAAACTACAAAATTCATGTAAACCTCCCCATTTGATAGTATTGGGCCTTAGATCATCATGTCACATTAATTGGACTTTTGAGGCCTATGTATGAACTGAACCGGGCAAATTTAACTTTGCCGGTTTAAAACATTCCTATAAACCGATAAAATAAAGGCAGGACTTTAGTCATCTCGTGGGTGGGTAAGTGTGCAAGTTGGGTTAAGTTTGGTGCCTCCCCCCAGGCACACTTGTTCGGTTTGTATCAACTTTATATCTTTTACAAAAAGCATCCACTAAAACTGTATTAAGTTTTCTTATAATATTTCAAAGTTTATGAACTTTAATTATTGGTTTGTAAGTTTCTGACAATTATAGAACTTATAATAGGGCATTAAGCATTCTGAGCTGGAAGGGGAGACAAGCAAAATGCCTACCGAATGATAAAACAAAAAATCTTTAACTAGGACATAAAGAAAATAAAAAATGTCACAAATCACACCAAGAACATAATATTTGTGAAAACTGAAAACAGAGTTTGTCATGGTTCAAAACCTCACTATAATATGATAGATGGAATATGCTCATTTAACGTAATTATACTAATTTTCCCGAATGTGTATCCTATAATGATCCTTTCATGTCTTTCACTTTATGGCCAACCCACTAAATTTCTAAATACAACGCAGAGAGAGAATAAAGTCGAGAGAGAGACCAAATCAATTAGACGGCAAATAATGCGAATAAATCAAATAAAATAACACCACCAAAAATCAATAATATTTGTATTTTGGAATTAAAAGAAAAAAAAAGGATTTATATGTGTGTTTCCAGAAGAACATGATATTATATCAATCGCCATAAACAACAATAAGAAGACAAAACGAACCAGCAACGCGACCTCTAAACGCTTCAAGACCTCTCCTTTCCTCAAAAGAATCTCCCCCATAAATAAATAAATCTTCAAACACACAGAGATAAACAAACCCATCGATTCTTCTGGAAATAAAGGTATGAAACTTTCTATCAATATGTTCGATTTCTCTTTAGTATATTTTTTTTGACAATGGTGCATATGTGTAACGTTTTCTCTCCATGTTGTTGCTTTAAATGAAAAAAAGACATTTACTTTTGATTGAATTTGAATCTTCCTGGGTTGGATGAATATTTCAGTTTTGTGGGGTCTTATTGTATTAATTACATTATTGTCAGAATCTCTAGTCCCTTTGAAACCTTTTTCCTATTCATCTCGTTTTAATTGAAAAAGACACAACCTTTGAATACTCAGGGACTTGTTTGGTTTTGGGTTTTGTCAGCTCTTTGCAGCTGTTGTGAAAGATGATGTTTTTACACAGCAGTGTTAGACATGGATTGTCATTGTCCCTTGGTGTCATCAGTGTTATCAGTTGGGGTGTGGCTGAGATACCACAGATTATGACTAATTACTGTGAAAAATCCACTGAAGGTCTCTCTATTGCCTTCTTAACAACCTGGATCATTGGGTAAGACAAGTCTTGTTTTTTTGCTTTCTTAAAATGTTCCTCTCTCTCTCTCTCTAGTGATGTGACAATATTTGGATTGGTTTGCTGTGTAGAGATATCTTCAATCTTCTTGGATGCTTGATGGAACCAGCTACTGTAAGTTAATCTTCAGAACACCCAATCTTGTTGTTTTACTTTTAGCTAACTTTAAATTTACAAATCTGTTTTTGCAGCTTCCAACACAGTTCTACATGGCATTGGTAAACTACAAAAAGAACCAAAGCAGCTTTGTTATTACAATGTTTGTTTGTTTCTTTCCTTTGATTTGTTTGATGTGTATGTAGTTATATACAGTGACTACATCAGTTCTCTTTGTTCAATCTATATACTACGGCCATATCTACCCACGGTTGAAGAACAAAAGAAACCAGATGGTATACTATTTGATTCAAGATTCTTTCTTGTTCTCAAGGATGTTAATAATGTGTAGATACTAAAACAGCTCTTGAGTATTGTATTGTTTGGTATAGGTTGAAGCAGAACGGATATCAAACATATGCAGTGATGCGAAGATTCCGAGTAGATGGAGGAATAGCTGCTCTGATGCTACTACTCCTTGTGGCGTTCAGACCACACCTATCACCATGATTCCTGGGAGTCACCGGACTAGTTTCACCGGAAGAGAACTATTCTACACGTAATGCCTGCAATTTAGATTCACTCTCATTGTGATTTGTGAAAGTTAGTTTGACGTTTTTTGCGTTTATGGTTATTGTCAGGTCGGCAAGATCTTTGTCGAGTAGTCATACACCACCAGCTGGATCTGTACTAGCTCAGAGAATGGCTCGTGGTCAAAGTGAACCAACTCTTGAAGAGCCTTTGCTTCCTGATGACGCCACGTTTCCTTCAATGCCTCCTTCCACCAAATCATTGTTATGCGTGGTTAGAGCCTTGTAACACAATGCTCGGTTTCAGTTTCTCAATTCTAAGTGGTTTCATTCTCTCTATTATAGGTCTCAGTGTTCATGTTTCTTGGAACATTCAACATCTCTAGCTTGCTTAGTGAACCAAGAACTATGGCTTTAGGAGAGAGTGATCGAGTATTTGTGGTTCGAGCAGCAAGAAAGCTTTTGCAGGTCACTAGTGGCAACTTAGCAGAACATAGCGGTGGAGAAAACAGCAAGATTGGGATGTGGTTGGGTTGGGCAATGGCATTCATCTACATGGGGGGAAGGCTTCCTCAGATATGTCTCAATATGAGGAGAGGACATGTTGAAGGATTGAATCCATTAATGTTCTTCTTTGCATTAGTTGGGAACATGACTTATGTAGGAAGGTAAAAGATCGATGAAATCTTTATTTTTGCTTCGAGTTTAAAGAATCTCTGGTGGGTTTTTTGAGCTTTCTTGTTTTTGGTTGCAGCATCCTTGTGGCCAGTGTTGAATGGTCAAAGATTGCACCGAATCTACCATGGCTTGTTGATGCAGGAGGATGTGTTATTCTCGATTTTCTTGTAAACAATCTCACTCTCTCTCGTCACCTTCTTTGATTCCTTTCTTTGCCACTGAGTTTTAACTTTGTTTAATTCTTTTTTTTTCAGATTCTGCTTCAGTTTTTCCACTTCCGGTGTCGCAAAGACACAGATTCTGAGAAGAAGTATGAAACAGCAGAAGCTGTTTAAGGCTTGGCTACTCACTCCCAAACATGGATGCCTTGAAGAGAAAACAGTTTTGGATTCTGATCTGACCAATCAAGATTCATCTCATTCTATT
The DNA here is from genome assembly GCF_000309985.2 of Brassica rapa. NCBI lineage: Eukaryota > Viridiplantae > Streptophyta > Magnoliopsida > Brassicales > Brassicaceae > Brassica > Brassica rapa. Next base: position 1,143,913 of record NC_024799.2, on the reverse strand, counting down.
TTTTATATATTCTTTTACACAACATTCAAAATTTTGTGCTGATAAACAACTACTTGCTTGTTCTGAGTTTTAAATAATATTAGATGTTTTATGGTTTCAAATTCATCTCTTATGATATATATCACTGCTTGAGACCAAGCATTTAACTATGAAACTAGTCTGAACAAAGTGAAAATCAAGAGCATGAAAGGAAGTAACTCATTTTGAGAAACATAACTATGATTCAATTATCTCAAATTTATCCTAAATCGACTACAGACATGGTTTGGTGATCATTGATTGGGACGTAACTTAATAAAACTTTATGTGGTCTATAGAATACTTTGATGTAGATATGTATATGGTTTTAAATTTTAAATAAAAAATAAAAAATACTGCTACACACATATATATATTTATTTATTTATAATTCTTAAACAAATATTTAATTTAAGTATTATTTTATTTGTTTTAGTAATTTATAAATAAAAAATATTTTTAATTATTTTTACGAATCCGGATCCAGATATTCACGGGTAATGTAATATTTAGACGGATATCCAAAATCCGGATATCCGGAAGCCACAAATCCGGATCCGGATATCAAATCAACGAATCCGACAGCCCAATCAATTGCCGCATAGTCAAAAAGTTTAACTACTACTTGTAGTCTTTATGAAAAGTTTGTTAATCCAACAAAGATTCTGACTGACACAAGTCATACAAAGTACCCAAAAAAAAAAAGTCTGTTAGAAACAGAAAATGGCGCGTGCGGGAAAACAGCAATATCAGGTTAGGGTTTTGTAAGGTGGCGAGATATTAGGAGGTGACGTAGCTGTCAAGAATGCTATGTTAAGTATGTTCCAGAGAATGGATGTTGTTGTTGTTGTTGACGAACTTCCAATGGCTGAGGAGAAAGCTTTAGAAGGAAGAAAGAGAGAGAAACCATTTTCTTGAAAACAAACCTTAATTAGAAAAAACAAAGGAGGGGAGAGAGAAGAGAGAGTTTGGTGAAGAGGAGGAGAGGAGCCAAACAATCAGCGGCAGCGACTTGAAATCTCCGGTGGTTTCGTTCGCTGGCCGCGACAACAACAACAGACAAGCAATAGAAGACAATGGTGTTTATTATGTTTTGGTCGTTCCGTCTTTGAGTCTAAAGCTTTGAGAAGAATATGGGGAGGAAGAAAAGCAGTCATGTCCATAGTGCTCCTTCTGACGACGACAACATGTATTCTAAAGATTCTAAACCCAAGAGGATCTACCAACTCTGGCCTGGCAACAATGTATGTATATGCCTTTCCTTTGACAAACAGAGAAAAGTTTTTTTGTAATGTCCTCTTTCTTGCAACCCACGGATCTTCCTCTGTATTGGAAGCTGAGATTGGTGAATTAGGGTTCATTTTATTTTTCTCTCCTGAACTTAATGCCTGGGATCAATCTGATACGAAATCCTGATCTCTTTAAGTTTAATACATTTGATATGGTTATGGTCGGTCCTGAGATTTTAGAAGTTATAGATAATTTAGTAAAGGTTTCTATAAAAAATATGTTTTAAAAATAAATGTAAAAATTTTACTAAAATTTCTAGAACCATACACCAATGTTTCACTAGATATGCTTAGAACCGGTTCTGGATATGGTTTGGTCTTTAGCTCTTTAGCATAGTATCTAGCTATTTCTTGCCTCACAAGCATGACATGAAGTACTACTCAGTGTTTTGTCTACGTGAATGTCTAAATTGCAGCTTGACTTATTATGTTTCATGTTTTAGAAATTTTATTGTGGAGGGAGACTAGTCTTTGGTCCAGATGCATCTTCACTTCTTCTGACCACAGCTATGATTGGAGCTCCTGCTGTCACATTCTCCATCCGAATGGCTTTCATGATCGGCAAGCGCTACCCTTTGTTCCACACTCTTGTCTTGATGGGTTCCCTTTTGCTCACTGTCTTGGTAATAACCCTAAACCGTTACTTGCGTCTTAAGCCATGTTTGCCCTCCTGCATCTCTTTACTTTCTCTTCTTCACAGGACTTCACGTTTCTCTTCTTAACATCATCGAGAGACCCCGGTATCATCCCAAGGAACAAAGACGCACCTGAAGGAGAAGGGCTTAACAAGATCACTCAATCCTCAGAGTGGGTAAACAACAAGCTCGGTAGCACAAAGTTACCTCGAACCAAAGATGTGTTGGTGAATGGATACACTGTCAAAGTTAAGTTCTGTGACACTTGTTTGCTTTACCGTCCTCCTCGCGCCTCTCACTGCTCCATCTGCAACAACTGTGTCCAAAGATTTGATCATCATTGTCCATGGGTGGGCCAGTGCATCGCTTTAGTAAGTCAAAAATGTTTTTTATTTGAATCTCATGTAACAAAAACGTGTGTGAGTGTGTATATAAACGGCTTGTCTTTTGCAGAGAAACTATCCTTACTTCATTTGTTTCATATCAACATCGACACTCCTCTGCTTGTACGTCTTTGTCTTCTCATGGGTCAGCATGCTTGAGGCACACGGCAAGATGTTGTTAATGATTATTACGGATGACGCAATATTTATTGTTCTCATTGTCTACTGCTTCGTTGTTGTCTGGTTTGTTGGTGGACTCACTGTGTTTCACCTCTATCTCATCTGCACCAATCAGGCAAGATCCTTATATAAACTCTTGTCTGATTATTGCAGCTATGTTTTGGTTCTGATTGTATGTTTTTGCAGACAACTTATGAGAATTTTCGATACCGATATGACAAGAAAGAGAATCCTTACGGAAAAGGTCTATTCAAGAACCTATACGAGTTGTTCTTTGCTAAGATCCCACCTCCAGTGATCAACTTCAGAGACTGGGTTCCCGAGGAACCTGACGTGGAGGTTGGTTCCATTGCATCTGAGCTAGACAGAGCCTTTGGACCACGGGGAGAAAATAAACATGATATGGATATGGAAATTGGAGATTGGAAAGCTAGCAAGGGAGGTTTGGTTCTCCAGACACTGGAGTATGACAACAACAACAAAATTGAAGAGACTGTTAAGAAGAAAGGTTTAAGTGATGGAACTGCAGAGACCAACACAGTGTTTGATGTGAGATCGAGATAAGATAAAGAGATCTGTTGTGGAATCTTTGCGCCTGTAAAAATTAAAACCTTGATTGCTTGTGTAAACTACTTTCTTACTTCTAAAGCCACACACTTTTGTCTCCAAATAGTAAACGTTTTCAGATCAGAGAAAAGCTCAGGAGTAGTAGTTTTGGGCATATTATCCTAAACTCCAAAACCGAACCGAAAAAAAGGAGACCGAAACCGGATCCAAAGTTACAAAAACCCAAACAATTCCTATTTTTCTAAGAAAAAAAAAAACGAAACTGAACGAAAACCGAACGGATACTCCAATATCTTAAATATAATAAAAATATTAATTAATTCAAATTTTATATAAAATATAATTTATAAATAAAAATATCCAAAAAAATTATTTACTCAAATCTTTTTTAGATATTCCAGATTTAACTCGAGTTTTTGAAATTTTCGAGGGTTTTTGGCTTTAAATCCAAACCAAAAAACTGAACTATTTTTAATTTAGTTCACTTCGAGTTTTATAAAAAAAAATAGAAACCCAATCAGAAAAATATTCAATTCCTAAACAGGTCATAAACCACCCCAATCCGAATAATAGAAAAAACGAATTTTCCTAACCAAAAACCCTGATCAAATGTAGACTATTGCAGGGTCCTTTCTTGCATTGCAAGGTTCTTCATAACATTTTCTTTGTTGTCCCTCGCTCATAAGATACATCATATCATAAAGTGATAAAACCATTTAGGAACCAACACATGTAAAAAAAATACTGACGGATAGAGCATACAAGAATCATTACAATGAAATAATAGAGAATCACTTTCAAGATAACAATAATAACAATAATGAAGAAAAGGAACAGAACATTAACAGGCTGAAGGCAAACACAGAATCTAATCCACATCCCAAAGATACCTATACAAGATGGTCCCAAAACCGTAGGATACGTCTCATCTAGTGAAGCTTCTCCAGTCTCTCGGACAGGTTAAAGCAGAGAGCAGCACCTGAAAAGAATGTTTAATATAAAGACACACTCACATGGGCTTTAGCCTGAAGTTTCGATATCTTTCCCATGATCTTCCGAAAGATTCCTCTTCAATCTCCTCAACCAAATGTCACAATCCAAAGGATACGGTGTCCCACACAGACTATCAACGTAATCAGAAAAGGCCTTTAAAATGGTGGAGACATCACCAAGCTTCTGCTGTATCAACCTCTTGGACCAAGAGGTCTCTCTCCACTGAAGAGCTCCTTCAACCGAATCCAAATCAGGCAAGTCCCCTCCACAACAGAAGTAAAGCATGTAGATCAAGCTCTCCGCATCAGAGGCAGCACAAAGCTTCCCTTCTTGGAGTGCATAAGTCGATGAGAAGTGAAGATTCATCGCCGGTCTGTCTCTATCCTCGAGCACCGCGTGACCCCAACCTATTAATACAAAGTAAGGTAGCCTCACACCAGAGGTAACATAAACCACATTCTCCGGTCGGATATCGCCGTGGCGAATCCCACCTGAAGAAGAGGAGGAGAGCGCAGATAAACAATCATGGCAGCATCTGATAGCTTCTTCTGGTCCAAACATGCCTTCATTCACCAAATCAGCGACCGTCTCGCCGACGGGAGTGGTCGCAAGGATGGGAGTTCCGCACCAAGGGTGATCACAACGTCCACCTGAGCTCGGTTTCTGGCATTGCCCCGGGTGAATTACCCGACCAGAGCCGTGGAGCTCTGGCAAGTACTTGCTAGAGAGCCCTCTCTGCTTCATAACGCTTAATACTTTAGTCTGTCTTTGCACTTGGTACCATAAGTTCATGTCTTCCCAAGCAGGCTCAAGCTGAGAAGGAGGAGAGCCAACGTAGAGAAACACAGCCCTTCCTGAGTCGTCGTCATCCTCCACTGGTGATGCAATGTGATGAGGAAGAGACACGTGGCTAATCTGATAGCCTTTTTGGTAGTTTGAATCCTCCAACCACAGAACAGATCCAACTTCAAGCTTCATAGACTCTCCACGCTCTTCTTGTTCTTCTTGAACTTCGACGATTTCAGGAGACCTAAACGCACCGTTTTCGTTGAGACTACTATCCTCCCCCAAGTGCCTCTCCTGTCTTCTTGAGTGAAGGCGAGAGGTGTGGTCAGCGGCTAAGTCTTCAATAGAGTGCCTAGGCGGTCCAAAGAACTGCATTATACTGTGGTACGTAGCAAAGACTACCTGCAAAGTACCAATGTCTCCCCAGTTTGCATTCCCCAGCTTGTTCCATATCCTGTCAACCGGCGACACTGAGATCTTGGAATGGTTTTTAATCCACTCCGCAGCGCAGTCATAAACACTGTTCACGTCGAAGTCGAGTTTACTCACGTCCCCTTCCACTTTCACTACGCAGCCGTACTGCGTATCAGCCACGAGGATGAAGACACAGTTTGAGCTTTGAGAGAAATCCAAACGGCTGACGCTTCTCGCTATGAGTATACGCAAAGCATAGAAAAGAGCCTCCCCTAAGAGAGGTAACGAAGGTTGATGATGATCGCTCTCAATGTCAGGTCTTAGGAGAGCGAGTTCAAGAATGTGATCCCACTTCCCGTGCGGATGACGTGGATTCTTTAACAGAACGCCGGTTGCTGAAAGATCCTCGAGCTTCCCGAGAGCTAACGCTTGCTCAGCTTGGTAAAACTTAAGATTCTGATTGTACAGACAGCCCACGGAGAAAGGAACAGGCTCGTCCTCCTGGCTCCAAAACGCCTCCCACAGGGTCTTGACCGTTGCGTGGAGAAAATCCTCTATTGCTAGATATGCATTTGCCTCCACAGAAGTGGAGGTTGATGCGTAAACGGCGTTTGGCATTCGAGTTAGCTGCTGGAAGGAGACTCCTTCCAGCGCGTAGTCGAACTTTTGCAGCTCGACGAGCTCAAAAGGAGGGTCGAAAACCGGTTCATTGCTCTCTGAGTTTTGTAGTGATAGAGAGAACCAGTCTTGGAGCTTGCCAGTGAAATGCTGGCTGCTGGTGAACCTGGTGAGGAACTCTCGTCGGATGCGAGATCGGCTTCCTGATGAGACGCTTGATCGCTTTGTAGTTGTGCCAGACCCGGTGGATTCAAGGTCTGGTGATTTACCTGTTAAGAGAGGCAGTGGTTTCAAAAGCTTTAGTGACAAATCATTACAGAACCTGCCACTGTTTCTATTAGAGGGAAGAGAGTAGTACTTCAGTCTTATGGAACAGAACAAATGTAAAACAGATAGTGAGAATGAACAATCAATATAGATATAGCATCTTTTAGTATCAATCATTACAGAACCTGCCACTGTCTTTGCAATAACTCTTTCTATTATAGAGAACAGTGTTAGGATCCAAATGTGGTTTTAATAGTAACATAAACATATAAATTTTTGTTACTATTAGCTGCGGTGCGGTTTTGAATTGTCACCATTCGAAGCCTTAGATGGGACGAAATGGAACAAATCTAAAGCAGATAGTGAGTATGAAAGAATCAATAAATCTTTCAAATTTGAAGTTATTAGGGTAGTATCATCAAGTAGAATTCAATCTTTCTCAAGTCTATCACTAAAGCTAATGCTCATTCTAAAAAGGATGAATCAAACAGTGTGAGACCCAGTTCTAGACAAGCAAATTCAAAGTGAAAGCTGAGAGAGAATTGGGAAAAGCTTAGGGTTTCTTTTATCAGATGGGTAACAAGAAGGAGATCTGGTAATGAAGAAAGCACGAACCTTTCATTACAGAAGATGAGAGTCTTCAGCTTCTTCTTCTAGTCTCTGCTCTGTAGTTTTTCTTCGTCTTCGTTTAGGATTTCTCTCTACCTAAGCCTAGCTGACCTGTCTTTCTCTTTACCTTTTTTTATTGTTAGTAAAATTCTTTCTTTGGGTATTTTGTTTGGTTTTATATGTTTTATTTTATTTTTTTATTGCAAAGACAGGTCAAAAGTACGAAACGCTTAACCATTATTAAGTAATAAATTAATCAAATTAATAGGGGGGCGTTGAAAGACTGCGGTCTTACTGTATATTCAACATATATTCTCCAACTTTATTGTAAAAAAATAACATAAGGAAATTTAGCATTAAAAAGTGCATTAACTCGGTTTTCATCCGCAAACAGAATATGAATATGGCAAAGCCTCCTCCAATCATCTTTCCCAATAAACAATTTTTTTTTTCAATAAACAAAATTTTATTTCCTACATTAATTAAAAATTGTAAAAAATTAACATAAATAACTCGATTAATTTACCCAATTTTTATTAATTCTTTCATTAAAAATTACAAAAAATCTAAATAATATAAAAACAAAGAATCAACACGAAGCTGAGAACAACTAAGAATTTGTGCAACACACAGAAATATAAATCTAGTTTATAAAATTATCTAGTATAGTAGTACTAGTATATATATATATATATTATATCTCAAATATATAAAGTGGTAGATAGATTCTACAGACAAAACGTATACCGACTACACAGATACTGCTAGATTTCATCTGTAGAAAACATTAAAAATACTACAAAAAAAAAAGCCTAAAAATAAATGATTGAATTAAATTTATTGAGAGGTAGTTGAGTTTTAGACAACATTCTTAAGACTATGAGCCAAGCTTTTTTACCCAGTGCCGGCCGACTTATGTCTTTTTTTTTTCCATCAATTTTAATTAATTAGAAGGGACGAAGCCCAATATCCTTACAAAGGCCCAAAAGACCATGCCAAAGAAACTGAAACAAAATACAACAATGAGTTTAGCCCAAATAAACCCACCGACACGGATGAAAACCCTAGACACGTGTCGTCAAACCCTAGAGCCGCCTCCACCCGACGGATTCGCCGTAAACTAAACAGCACCGCATCGGAGGTAGGCGCTGCAAATACCTCCACCACCGGAGATTCTTCCACAGAGAGCAATAATCGGACATACCGAAATCTCATCTGTATCACCACAACACACTCGGGAGTAAATCCCGATCCCACAAACTCTGCTTTCTTCTCTTGTTATCTTCCTTGTTATCAGAGAGTTTCATCCTCTTCGGAGATCTCATCCAATCTGACCTAACCAACATCGTGAAGACAAGAGATACGACCAACCACCCATAAAAAAAAACAGTAGCTAAAACCCAAAATTCTACGGGTTCCAAGCCGGCAAAGTAGAGCTTTGAGAGCCTCTACCCTCCGGAGACAATAGCCGGCGACGACGGAGCTGTGTAAGCCTCTCCATCCCAGAGACAAGACCGGCGACGACGGAGTTGACGAAACCTCCACCTCCCGGAGAAAGACCGGCGACGACGGAGCTGTAGAAGCCTCCACCTCCCGGGATCGAACCTTGGTCTGGCGAAACATCTTTCCACCGCCGTGACCCTCCATACGACCGCGTCTTTACTCCAGACGCCGAGCCACCACGAAGACGGAGACTGGGCCAGAACCAGAGCTTAGACAAAGCGATAGATGAAAGGAAACGAAGGAAAAGCAAGAAAGAGACTTTAAACGAAGAAAAAAGGGTTCCGGCGATGGCACGGTCGCTCACGCGCCGGCCATACGCCGGACCCAAACCAGATCGCATTTCTCTCTCTCTCTCCAACCTTAGTGCTATTGATTGCAACCGGCCCACTTATGTCTACCTCTCCAAATTTATTGAATCATTTGCATAGTTCTCCTAGCTTGTCCCACTACATCATAGATAGTTGATCAAGATCTAAAAGTGATAATTCTGATAAACAAAGTGTCAGAGTGAGAAAATCATGTATGATCATGCATGTGATGTGATGGAATTTAAAGATCTGTTGGAATTGGCCAATTGGGTAACAAATATGCAAGAGAATTCTTCATGGATTTTAAGAAAACTACTACAAAACGACTATAATTAATATGTTAAATGGACTATACAATTTACTACTTTATCTTATTTTGTCAACGACTATACAATATATATATACCATTACAAAAAAAACACAACCATTTCTCTACTTTCTTGATCATTTTAACAAAATCGTGGTGGTAATTAAAGGAATAAAAACAGTATCTGGATTTCACAAAAGAACCTTCTTTTGTGCAAGGACTACCTCATGAATGTCTTACTTTTAAAATTGGGCCCTAAATTCAAAAATACATAAGCCCGAGGCCAGACAGCTACATGCTCTCTCACGTGAACAAAAAAAATACAATTTATAATTGGAAATAACGGTTATAGAGATAATCTAGCAAAAATAAAAACTGAAAATGACAAGTAATAACAAATTTATATTAGAAAAAAATAAAACAGCTAAAAAACAACGGACCAGAAACACGTCTTAGCAAACCAAAAAAATATCTGATTAAGAAACACCAAATCCGAACGTCTAATCTCGGGCGTTTTTGTTTTTGCCGCTTCTTAAGAACTTACCTTCTTTGTCACGAGCAATCACCACCGAACAAATAGAGAACAAGTCAAAAAGTACAAAAGGAAAAAGAGAAAGCCTCTCCATGACCGCTGGAGAAGCATCATCTAAATGAGGAAGGACGGTGACGACTAGGACGTGGTTGAGAGAGTTTTCTATTACGACAATTTTCTTAGTTGATATTTTCGAAAGTGAGTGTGATGTTTTGGGTGGAATCCTCCAATACATCACGGCGGGAAAAAGAAAGAAATAATTGTTACCTAATACCTAGTAATATTTGGAATACGCCAATGCAACTGACCATGTGTTTCTTACAAGTTTATCACCGAGTAAATCGTTGGAATGATTCGTGAATCTCAAAATTGGATCGACCGAATCATTTGTTTTTTTTTTTGGATACAGCTTAAATGCATACGATTTAGAAGATACCAAATTAAAATTCACCTAAGCTTGAATTCTCTACTTAAAACAAATTAAAATGTATGCTACATACCAACAGATAGTTGGCATACTAGATAAAATTCTTATATTACCTAACAGAAATTTATGAGGTCATGAGTTCAATTTCTGTTGGGAGAAGTCAGTTCTTCCAAGAAGAGTTGATGTGGAATGGTTTGAACCTCATCTTAGATGATGTGCATATTTTTGGACCTAGGACTTCTATACATTCAAAAATGATATATATATATATATATATGTACTGTGGTTGATAACATTACATTCATCAGAAAAACTGATATATGTGAACTTGGGATTTCAAACGCACCCCTACAAGTAGTTCAGTTGAGCTAATAATCGGTGAGTCTGGCGACAGTTGTACACACGTCTCTACTTGTAAACACAATTCGTTAAATTTGTTTCCATGAGAACAAACTTCTTATATTAACGTCAACTCACCAGTTAATTAACATAATTATATACAAAACATATCTACTAATAATAGGAATCCTAATTAATTCTAAAGGTTGTGAATCCCACTTGTTGAAAAGTTGTGTCTTTTCTAAAAAATATTAAAAAGGGTTGTGTCTTTTCAAAAGTTCAGTGTTATAAGGTTGTGTCTTTTCTAAAAATTCATATAAATATATTTTAAAAAGTGAAAAGTTGTGACTATTCTATAAGCATCTTTTCAAAATAACTATTTTTAAATTGAAAGAATGTGACTATTCAAATTGAAGAGTTGTGACTATTCAAGGTTAAAAATTGTGACTATTCAAGTTGAAGAGTTGTGACTATTCAAGTTGAAGAGTTGTGACTATTCAAGTTGAAGAGTTGTGACTATTCAAATAAATTTTTAAAATCTATAAATAGTCTTTGACATGCATTTCTCAAAATAATTTTTTTCACTAATTTAATTAATTATAAAATGGTGAAAAAGTTCTATGATGTTATTTATAAAAGTTTGTGTCTTTTAAATAGAGATTCTTGAGTATGATATATTTTTCTATATTATGTGTCTTTTTACATGAAATAATTATAAATTGTGAAATACTTATAAAAATCATAAAAGATGTATCTTCTCATTATAAACAGTTGTGAAATTGTCACTAAAGAACACATCCTTCTATTTGTACCTAATCGCTTTACTTTTTAAAAGTTGCACATTTTACTACTCAATACTCATACATTTTCAATTTGATTGGTTGTAAATGTCATATAGTTGCAACTTTCTACTGATTGTTATATATATATATATATATATATATATATATACATGTGTTTCTAATCGTTTAATTTTTTAAATGTTGCATACTTCCACTGTTATGAATCTCGCTGTTGGCCAGTAAGACTTTCATTAGGAAAGCTTGGTTATATTTCATTTCTCTGTGCTGAATCTTCTTATTAATACTTCCTGTTTTTTTTTCTAAACTTTTCAATAATTTTTTTAAAAAAATTTGTCAAGATAATTAAAATTGTCAAGTCAAAATTCAAGTTATGGCATATGTAAAAATATATGAATCAACATAATTATCTGGTTAAATTATATCTGGTCTAAAAAGTATATATCAAATAAAATGAAAAGGGGGGAAAAAGCAAAAGAAAAAACGAAGATAATAGATGCATGGGTGATCAAACGGCTCCGACTGATTAAAAGTAAGCAATTTAATAATATATAATATACATAAGTTTGAACTTCTCAAATAAAAAAGGGTTGCTATTATATATAGAAAAAAATACTTTCAAAATAATTATAAACAAATATAAAAAAAGTTTAAGATGTGTCTTTTCATTATAAAATGAGATATGTCTTTTTACTATGTAACTATTTGAAAAATTGTGAAAGTATGTGTAGATGTGTCTTACATGATAAGAATGTGTCTACACATCCAAAATGTGTCTCTTTAAGCTAAATGTAATATCTAAGAATAATTATTTCAAATATGAAAGTTGTGGCCATTCATATAGAATTTTGAGAGACTATAAATAGTTTATTTCTATATATATAAGTAATTCATTATAAATTTTAGTTATTTTATAATATTATATATTTATAAATTATGGCAATTATTAGTGATGATAGACTTTGGTGATGAACTATTATAACATTGGAACTTTTGGTAATGATATATTCGGGTGATGAACCATTATAAATTTTGGTGTTAACAATACTCTTATGTAATTATTGTGATGTTTGGCTGTTAACGTTGCAACTTTTAACTTTTTGTATAGGAAGTTAAGATAATTGGCAAATCATAATTAAAAATTGTTAAAAATTATAGATGTGTTTTTAACATCATCTCTAAAATGTATTAGTTTTAAGAGTTGTGTCTTTTTAATTAGTTTTAAAAAGATTAAAATATCCAAAATGTGTTTCTAAAAATTGAATAGTTGTGTCTTTTCATTATGCAATAAGGTGTTTTTTGTAATGATGTGTATATTCAAAATATATTGTAAATATATTATCTTACAATAAATATATCTCGAATTTAAAAATTGTAACTATTCATGTAGTTCTTTGCAAAACTATAAATAGGTCATATCTATAAATTTTTTTATTGTAAATCTTTCAGTGAAGAAAACAGGTTGTGTTTAGTTAACTGATTACAAATTTTTGAATATTTTCAGATGAAATGTTGTCAACAAAGGATAATAGGAAGGATCATTCATGTTTGGATAGCAAAAAAAGAAATCTAAAACAAAATTATAAAATTATTAGTCTTAATTTTTTTCTATCAGATGAAAATGTGTGTTTTTTTTTACTTCAAGTAGTCGTCATAAGCTACCTTATTAATTTAGAAAATGATTAAATTTGAATGTGTTTACTTTTAGTTAGTTTCAGTTGTTTTTGATATTCCTAAATAATTTAGCTAAACAGATAATAAGACATATATCTTATCTAATATTGACATATTTGTAATTTTAATACAACCAACCTACAAACAAAATATATATATTTTAATACCAAAAGTCAATTATATAATTTAGCTTTTCTTTATAAAATGAGTTCACGTGCGATATCGCACGGGTTCTTTGCCTAGTAAGAAATAATAGGCATGTCTAATAAAAAAATATCATTACCGTGTTTTTATCCTAATTGATTTAATGGTAGGTGGGTATCAATCAACCTAAAGGATACCTATACATAGGGGCGGATATGGCCATCACATGGTTCATGAATTAACTTGTTTTTTCCCTCAATAAAGAAAGAAAGATTCCCTGCTTTAAATCATTTTCCTTCTCTCCACTCTTTTAAGAATTTTTTTTTTTTTTTTTTTTGCTAAGAATGTTAATATCATTTACTAGTAATGAAAGTGATTACAAGTGGTGAGACTTGCAATACAAAGAGCTTCAAGAAGCTAATTTGGTTGTACAATCTGCAAAAAAGTTAAAAAAGCTTGTAGAACTTAATAGGACTAATCTAGTGAACTAGATTAATGCTAAAACTAAAGATGTGTTACTTTGCACTAGACACTTGAAGAGAAAATGACTGAGCCCACCTTAAGCTGGAACCTGCAAAAGGAATCAATAGGCATCAAAGAAGTCTGATAATCAGAGTTCCCCTTGGGCAGGGAGGCTGCAATCGCATTAGCCGGAAGAGGTGACCAAGCTCTGCATCAGCACATACAACGCTACCAACTCCAGGACTATCAACAACAGCAAGCCTTACAAGACTCATGACCTTCACGGTGTGGAAGCAGGCGGTAGGGAAACGGCAGAAACCGGCCACATACCAAGTCGGAAGGCTCGACGAGACTCAAAGAAAACCAGCTAACATCTTTGGGCAGCCATAAACAATCAAATGATTTGAGGACAAGGAGAGGCAGAGCTCTCAAAACAGGCGAGAGCTACGACGAAGGTGAGAGACTCCAGACGCCACGGCGGCTTAACTACGGGACAGCCCAAGATCCCTTGCCGATCTGCGAAGAGGAGGAGCTCACCGGAACCGAAAGCACTAAACGCACTGCTGTGCAAAGAGACAGATCTAGCAACAGAGTAAACCTCCACGATGGCCTCTACATCGTGTACCTGCAGGAGACAGAGAAGAGGAACCCACACAAACCAGTGGATAGCAAACCAACGACAAAGGGTTTGGAGAACGGTAAGGAAGGCTCCAGGCGAGGCAGCGACGCTCTCCATTCCAGACGAACCGTACGCCCCTAGATCTGACCCAGATCTAAGAAAGGACACTTTGTTGCGAGAGATCTCCGACTGGCACCACCAATCGCTTCAGTTTGCTACACCTCGCTTCTCCTCCAGCGGCTTGACGAACGCCCGTCATTGCCGTTGCAAATCACCGGTGAACCAGAGAAACCAGAGGAGAAAAGCATGTCGGTATAGATGGAGAGGAGAAGGATGGAGGACAGAGACAAAAAGAAGAAAGAAAAAGAAGGAGGGGTGGCGAAGAAGAACGGAACAGCAAACTTGCCGTCGATCTTCTCCACCGTAACAGGATTGTGATGTTGTCGGCGCTAGGTTAAAACGATTTGGGAAGGGAGAGACTCTAGAGAGAATATTTTCTTTCTCTCTCTTGGTTTTTTTCGGTAAAATGTTACAACATTGTAAGTTGCACAAAATAAAAGTTACAATGATTTTCCAGTAAATGATATTGCACAAAACAATATATCCTGTGCTTTTCTGGCCTTTTAATTGTGGCGCTTTTTAAAGTCCAAAATAAACAGATGCAAATGAAATCAAGGGGACAACTTTTGTCTGGTTTCACTTCTTGTCTTAGTACTTCGCAAGAGATTCCTTTTTTGTCTCAATTTTCTTTAGTATACACGATGGTGCTGGAGGGTTGGCCACTAGATTACTTTAATACATTTAACGTCGGCGGCCGAAGATACTTCATTTCATATGTTTCATATAGTTGGATATGTTTTTGATTTTACCCAAATAACCGAATGATCTACCACTGGTGAATTTCGGGTTATACACTAACTATCACTCAAAATGGCGTTTTAGACACTTTTTATTAGGGAGAAATGTTCAGTTTAAAGATCTTAATCGAATTTGGTTTTGGGCTCAAACACCCACATATGAAAATTGGATCGGCTAGGATAATATATTCCATATAAACGGCATAATAGAAATAATCCAAATCATTTTGTATTAGAAGCGTTCATGAATCCATGTTCGAATGTTTAGTTCTGAAAAAGTGAATTAACTCAAATTTTCGAGTGGATTTGATATACTTTTATTTGGATTCACATTCACACTTGGTTTTAATAATACACATCATTAATTTTTAATATAAAAACTCGATTTTCTATCCTTCAGCTAAGCTCAGGCTAAAAAAAAATTAATGTTAGCTATAAGAAGTATTTTAAATTCTCTTAAATTAAATAGAACTTGAATCGGATAAATTGTAGAATTTCGATGTCTCAGAATTAGCATCCTTAATTTCACATTACACGCCGAACCTAAAATTGGAATACTAATCATTCACACTACCCTAATGCATAGTTTATACCTAAAAAGCTAGTATTTGATTTATTTGTTAATGCAGATTGCAGCACAAGTCCCACTATCGACCCATACCTTTTTGTTACACTGTATCTAATACTAGTTTATTTTTAGAATGACATGTTAATTTCGAATATAAATATATCATCAACTTTTCTTCTATCACATATTAACAAGTAACTAAGGTTGGATATACTTTTGTAAAGACTTTTCAGAGTAACAAATTCAAAAGAAATTACTTATAGTTATAGATTGATAGTCAGATGGAAAAGCTATATACAGTGTACGCATGGTTAAACCCACTAAATGGAAGTTAATTTAATAGTTTAAAAAGTTAACCTAATCCATGCCGCTAGTGTGGAATCTCATGCGTACGACAAACCAATTGTACGACAGGTTGCTGTTTCTTAAAAACACCCACGCAAAGCATGACGCGTGAAAAGACACGTGTCACGTGGAAAGCCGAGAATCTTTCGGACCATAACTCCGAAACACATAAGACAGTGACAGATCCGAACCAAACAAAAAGCAAACCCTACTGTTTTTTGTCATCTTCTATTTTCTCTTCTCTTTCCCTTTCCATCACATTTAGGGAAATTAAATTTATGCTTTTCTTCCTCTGATATCCTTCATTAATAATTAAGAATTCTTCTTCTTAAAATTTAGCGAGAGATTCGGAGTTATAGTTATCAAGATTGAATATAGATTTCTTCTTTCTATCGTGAGCCTCTATGGCGCCGCGCTCTCGTTTATATAATAAGATATGACTTAGGATAACTTTTATTAAAATGATGTCGGCTCAACTATTGGCGCATTTTTATGCGATCTAATCTTTAATAGAATAGATTAACAACGAAGAGATCACATGAATTTAATACTCCACACCTTATCTTATACGAGTTCTTTCGAATAAGAATAATCACAACTTGGTCACGATTACAAATGTAAATAAATAAATAAAAGAACTTGAGGCAAACATGAACACAAATCTGGCAATTTGGACGCCATGAACCGAACCATATATGACAATGACAGATATATATGCTTATCAATATAATTCAACTTTTCTTGTTCTTATTTGTACGTATATTTTTATAAAAAAGAATAATCTATTCCAGTTCCATAACTCCATTAACACATTATTCAAGAGAAAAGAAATCAGCCAATCACTCTTCTTGTCTA
Organism: Brassica rapa; assembly: GCF_000309985.2. Taxonomy (NCBI): domain Eukaryota; kingdom Viridiplantae; phylum Streptophyta; class Magnoliopsida; order Brassicales; family Brassicaceae; genus Brassica; species Brassica rapa. The sequence goes on along the minus strand of NC_024799.2, from coordinate 1,127,414 downwards.
TATATATTTAGTAAAAAAATCACAATTAACTACTTTGTTCTTCTTCCGCTTAGATCCACCTCGAACCTCTCTCTCCTCCGCCGTCACATCCAGCAACTGTCACCGTCGCAAGAACACCTTTCAAAATGAGAGAGGAAACTCCGAACTGGCTCGTCAGATGGGAGGAGGAGCTTCCTTCGCCGGAAGAGCTCATACCCATCTCTCAAACCTTAATCACCCCTCACCTAGCTCTTGCCTTCCAAATAGGAAGCCACAACAATCACTCCTCACCTAAGAGAACCGTCGCCATGTACCACCAGAAGCTCCAGCCCGCCGCCACTCCAACTCCAACTATGATGAATTCTGACTTCGCGGTAGACTCATCAACTGATCTCGGCTCAGGAGGAGGAGGAGGAGGAGGAGAAGAGCCAGCGAGGACGCTGAAACGGCCGCGTTTAGTATGGACGCCGCAGCTGCACAAGCGTTTCGTGGACGCGGTTGGTCACTTAGGGATCAAGAACGCAGTTCCTAAGACGATAATGCAGCTTATGAGCGTTGAAGGGTTAACGAGAGAGAACGTAGCGAGTCATCTCCAGAAATATCGTCTCTACCTAAGGAGAATGCAAGGCGGGAACGGTAACGGAGTCTCCGGAGGACACGTCATCGTCTCAGACTCGGCCACTGACCGGCTCTTCGCGAGCTCGCCGGTTCCGGCGCATTTATTGAGCCATGAGTACTTGATGCCGTCTCCGTTGATGAACCCTTATTTAGGGAAACATGTGGTTACGCAGCAGAACCATGTGGTTCGTAATTTGAGGTATGAAGGTTCAGAGTATGGTAATGGAGATGGTGGTAGGAAGGTTCTTAAGCTCTTCCCTGCTGGAAATTAATAATGAGATTTGAATTATTTAACTTCAAATCTCTTATGAAATTAATAAATTTTAAGGTGTGTGGGATTATCTTTGTAATCTGCATTTTTCGTCAGGTTTTAATAATGTATTGTTCGTGTATATTTTTAAGCAAATGATAATTTACTCTTGTTTGTATGATGTTATCATCATTTGTATTCACTAGAATCAAGTGTTTTTTTTTTACTTTTAATATCTTCGTCCATCTGATAAATTAAATAATCTCCATGAACATGTACAAATGCATCATTTTCTTCATGTTTTTTTTTTCACACATAGTATCAAGGTTTTAAAATATACAAGAAATTTTTCAACTCATAATCATTCTTTGGTATCCCCCCTAATCAATTTTGATGGGTCATGGATGGATGTTTTACATGCCTTTCATAGCTTGTTAGTCAAGGTCATACTTACCTTTCTCTCTGTCTTCGAGAATTGCAATGCGGAATGCTTTGAAAGCTCTCCCTGGGTATATGGGCATATGGGTCTTCTCTGCCTATCAATGTTACCATTGATCAGAACTTGATTTTGATCTCTGCTATGACTACACTTCATCCTCCAATGAATAGTTTTAGAAGAAGAATCGTTACAACAGAACTAATTCAAAAATACAAGTTCTATATCTACCATAATGCCATTAGTAAAACTTTAAGACATACATCCTTTAAAGGTTTCAATGACTTCTATTTGTTGAAACTAGATATGTCCAAAGCTATATAGTATTTTACAAATCTTCCCGTTTGAAAGATAGCTACATTTTTATGATATGGTTTTAGGCCTCCAAAATGTTACTCGGCCTAACTCGAATGTAATTGCTCTCTTTTTTTTTGAACAAACAAGCATTTCATTTCAAACTAGAGTTTAGACTCCAAAAGTGGAGCTGCTTACAGACCCAGCAAGAGCAGTTTTTGCAAACAAATCTGCTTCCGAATTGAAATTACGAGTTTTACAAGGTATTCACCGGATCCAGATCCAGGCCTACCACCTAAAGCACAAAAAAGAATTATGCAAGAAGTTGGACTAATTCGAACAAAGTTTCTATAGGACAATTAATAAAATCAGATTTAAGCACTACACTACAATCTTAATTAGAAACTGAAATCATATGAATTAATAATAACTTATGGCGCCTAAAACACCAGTTCCATAAGTTTTATAGTCCAAGACCCGCAATGTCCACAGTGAACCGGCCCATCTAACATTGATATAGAACAATATCTGTCTTAGTGGCATTAACCATCTCGAGCTGTAGCCTTCACATAATGCAAGTGATTTGCCTAGAAGTTTCCTAGAGGATATATAATTAAGTAATGCCAGTGAAATATTCTTATATCGCATTTGTACGGTTTGCCAATTGGGTTGTTGTAAACATGACGATGAGAAGACTTTTAAAATATTTAAAAAAAATCATTACCATTGATCAGATCAGACCGTACAAACTACTCTAATCTTAATCCTTCCCTTTTAAAGTTGATCCTATTCTTCTGTATTTTGTTTTTTTTTTTTAGTTTATTTATTTGATAAACTATTCAGGTATTGTGTGTTTCTCGCACACTTTCTCGTGCTTTTCAAATTATGTTTTCCTTCTTTTGGTATAACAACACTTTCAACCTCTAGCAAAAAGAAAGAAAAACTTGTTCTTCATCATTAGCTAAGATCAGCTTTAGAAATAGACATGTTTTCTCATTAAAATGTAAAGGAGACATACTACTCCCACCACGCTCTTCCTCGATCGCTTGTTTGATACTCGCGTTTCTCATTTTGCTCTTCTTTTCAGTCTAATAATTAGAATAAAACGTTTTCTTGTTCTTTTCAAGGGCGTAAATTAAAGCTCAAAAACAATTAAAACACCCAATTGTAACCGTTACAACCATAAATTATATAAACAATCAATCAAGATAAATGCACGAAAGATCTAAATATTATAAACACTTCTAAGTGAATACATATGTAACGCTCTATTCATTTGGGGGTGTTCTGTTTCAAAGATAGAAACCCAAAGTCAACACTACGAGTATTAACGTCAAACCAATGCATATGCTCTGCTATGCGATCATCTAGCTCATTTATGCACGTATGGCCAAGAGCTTATAGGCCTCCTTTGTCGTCTCTCAAAATTACTCCCATTTGACTTTGTATATGTGATTTTGTGGAAAGGAAAAGGAGATGTTTTCAGACCTGGTTTCGACACGAACCAAACTTGGACTCTTACGCGTGTGCAGCAAGTAAAGGTCCCGTGGTATAAGGGCATCTGGTTCTCTGGATCAACGCCTAAATACTCGGTCATGGCTTGGATTGCAGTACATAACCGACTGGCAACAAGAGATAGATTGCTGCAGTGGAACCCTCAGGCAAATGCTCAGTGCTTGCTCTGCAATGCTGCTGTTGAGTCCCGGAATCATCTATATTTCACCTGTCCTTTTTCAGAGGTCATTTGGAGAGACCTGAGTCCCGGAATCATCTATATTTCACCTGTCCTTTTTCAGAGGTCATTTGGAGAGACCTCACTAAGAAACTTTTGAGGCAGAGCTACTCAAACATTTGGGGTCAGGTTCTTGCTTTGCTATCTACAAATACTATCTCAGGAGATACCAAGTTTCTTCTGCGATATGTATTCCAACTCTCTGTGCATACCATTTGGCTTGAGCGAAACGGGAGAAGGCATGGCACGGTCAATCGTTTCCCAAGTCTTCTTATCAAGTTCATCGACAAGCAAGTACGGAACCGAATCAGTTCTTTACGTGGACGAGGAGGAACAACTTTCAACAAAACAATGGTGGTCTGGTTTTCTACTAGAGACTAGGCTGCTGTGATTTATGAATGTTTCAAAAAACTATCTCTCGTATTAGACTAAAGTTGCACTAGTTGTACAAAAGCCTTTTTTGATTTGAATAAATTTAACATTCTTTCCAAAAAAAGACTTTGTATATGTGTGTTCTAAACTTATAATATATGCTGAAGAGACATTATTTCTCGTCTCAAATCTAATATCCATCCAACTTTTGATAGGTGTTGTAAAAGCATCTCTAATTTACCTATATATTTATAATAACATTTAGAAGTTAAATTGTTCAAATTTATTTCTATTTTTTCCTCTATTTATAGAAAATACCATTTGTCTATTTTTACTATTTATTTTGAAATTTTTATTTTTTAAAAATTATATCAGAACAAATCTCATTTATATTATAAAGTTCTTCTATTTCAGAAAATATTAAAATACATTTTATGTAAATTGTTATTGTTTTTAATGTAATTTTTTGAAAAAAAAACAAACAGAAAAAAGAACAAAAGCACAAAAATGATTTAGTAATTAACTACTTAGATTACTTAAATTAATTTCCATATATTTTGTATTTGCATTGAATCACACTATAAAACTCAATAAATGAAATCTACCATTTGTTCTATAAATCAATTAAATTCAATTCACTTGTGTAGCATTTAATAAAAATAACAAAAAACAATTATAAAATCTAACTATCACATCACACAAAAGTTATTAGCTAGTAATAGTAAAAAAAAAAATATTTTCTCTTATTTTTTTCTGGATTTATCTTTTGTTATGTATATATAGAACGAGATGTAATCTGGATACTGTTTCCATCCATCACTCACTAGAAGTAAGCTAGCGAGTGCGATTCCGGAGCGCGAGCCATGCGCCGGAGACTGAACACAAAAGAAAACGCAAAGCTTCATCCTTTTGTCTTTAAACCCCGTCCTCTTTTGTCTTTAAACCACCGATTTTTTAAGAAAGATCAACAAGACTTTTACCTGAGAGCCTTAAAACTAGACACGAAGAAACAGATCAGTGTCTTGAACTGTATAAAGATGGAACATATCGAAAAGACTAGAACGTTTCACAGAAGCTAAATCGAAAAGGTAGTGAGAAGGAGTACATAAGAATGACAACTAGAGCAAGAAGCAGAAGGAAGCCTAGAAGAAACAGATACATGTGAGTTGTACTCTTACCTGGAGCTCAACGGAGAGATTTGTTTCCTTTGTTTTTGTCAGAGATCAGCTGAGTTTCCATGTCCGTTTAAATCAAAGAAATACCAATCAAGAAAAGTATATTTATTTATTATCATTAAATATTTTCAGATTAGTAACTAAGGCCTAGTCATTTTTACGCATTGATGATAAATCAAATAAAATGTTTCTTTCCTATAAAGTGTTAATTACTTCAAATGAAACTTAATTAAAAGGGATCTATCTCCCAAGGAGGAGCGAGTTTTCATAAGAGAGTAAGAGACATTGCTATTGCTTCTGAGTCTAACAGAGCAAAGAGGGTGATACGTTTTATCTCATCACTCAAGAGGTGTTCCACGCTCGCTATTCTCTACTTGTTGCTTGGCTTTAAGGTTATCTTTATCAGAGTTACTGTCTTGATCTTCTATGATTAGATATTTAGATATAAGCAACAAGGTTTAGATCATTAGAGATTCTCATACAGCAGATCCATGAAGCACAAGTTGGAAACATTCGTGAACTTTCCAATTCATGACTTGGATTTGACAAAGTATGTAGCCAACAAAAATCTATCTCAACCACAACTCAATGAGCTCTATGCTTTGACCAACCATTACGGTGGTATGGGAAGCGGACACTAACACCCCACATATTGTTGCATCTTGATGTGTCTTAAATCTCTCCGTGCACCAGTAAAAACTCATCTTTCGTTGGTAAAATTTATTTTTTTTGGAAAATTACGGTAAAAGTTATCAGTTTAGAAAAAAAATTTTTTTCTAGATAAGTATGTATTCATATAGGAAAAAACCCGGTTTTTGAGGCTGCTATAAATACGGGTCTAATCGTTTGTAAGTTTATTCATTCACATAATAATAAAAAACTCTAAACGAATATTTGCCTCAATACATTTTTTGCTCTTTTTTACTTTTTTCAAATTAATTCGTCTTCACAACACATATTAAAGTCTATCTTTAGTTCTCCAAATGGTTGTTAGTTTGATTATGTTCCTCTGCTTTTGAGTTTCTTACTTTGGTTTTGATTTTCTCTGTAGCTTTTGGAGGAGAATAGGTGGTATAATTTTGATGACAGTAATATATCACATGTAAATGAGGATTATGTGAAGTCAGGTGCAGTTTATGTGCTCTTCTACAGAAGAAGTCTCTGATGCAGGTGGAAACATATACTTAGCATGGGAACATAATCTTCTTAGTTTAGTATCCATGAAATATAATTTTTCTTTGGACATTTACACTTTTTAACATGTTATATATATATATATATTTAATCTTGGTTTGATAATATTATTAACATGTCCTCAATCAAAAGGAAGAAAATATCACATATATGTGAAAGTTAATTTGATATATTTCTAAATTCAGTAATTAGCATTCTTATATAAAAAGTTCATTCATATTATATTCAATTAAACTTTATAAAGTAATACGATTGGTTACATTATTCTTGTTATATTTTTCTGTAACAAACGATTGGTTACATTACTGGACATGACAAATGAGATTCAGAATCTATACTATCTAGGGAAGGGAATAGAGAACACATCCTAAACCATACACTTGGAATGCAAGGGAATAGTTATCAACTTATCATCTTATTGAAAAAGATTCTTTGACCAAAACATTTTACGTTCCTTTCTTGAATTGTTACTATCTTTTTCTTTCTCTCTTTGTCGGCTCAGTCATTAACATAAAAAGCCCGTTAATAACAATACAAATAACATTCGGAAAATCCAAATTTTCACAATATACATTTGATAAACATCACCAAAGAAAGATAAAAAAAAAACAAAACAAGACTTGGACTACAACTAGTGAAATATATTTCTGATATATTTAAGAGACGACCCCAAGCCAATAAGATTGCCAAATTGCTCAAATTCTCTGCCATTTTCATCAAGAAAAAGAAAATCAAAAGACAATAACTTTGTGCAGACCCAAAGGTTTGTGTGTGGAAATGAAATTGCTGGAGGGTGATTAGATGACCATTTGGATTTGTTGCCCTCTTTCTTTTCCCATTTCTCTTTATTACCAAAAACGCACCCACACTTTTGACCCACATCCACTTTCTTTATTTTTCTTCCTAAATGTTCTATCAGATCATGCGTTTCTTTTAAACCCACCCTAAAACATATATTATCTTGAGCTTAATATTTATGTTTACACATATATAGACACACAAGTCTCTATGTAGATATATAGTCCCAACATTTTTGACGTTTGGATTATTGGATAGTTCATTATATCTGATGTACTGGAATTCTCTAATTTACAATTATATTAGTCTAGTATACAATTATATTCGAGTAAAATCCTATAATCTATAGTTTTGATATGAATAGTGACTAAATGCGCACTGAGTGAACATTAATTTTTTTGCTTCCACCGAGAGATATGATAAATTGGTAATCGTTACGGCTTTGAAGATCAATGATTATCGAACAATTATGATACGAATTTATATATCAAAACAAATAGTAAAAAGATAGAAAATGATGTGGAGATAGACGCCCGACAATATGCATGGTTCAGCTCGAATTTGGTATTTGAATCATTTTTTTTTTGCTAAATTATAAAGCTGAAAGTTATTTAATTAGATTTTCGAATGATATTTTACGTTAAAAAGTCGGATAATCTGCCAGACTGTGTCAGAGGGAATTTGTGTAGCATATAGTTCCCCAATCGCAAAGACGTATTATATTTGATACTGTAACTAAACCATGAGTTATCGACACGTTTCTCCGATGCATTTACATCCACATTCGCATGACACAAAAGTGAACCTTTTCATCTGTATTTACATTTTCAATTTATTTATTTTCTAAATAACTTTAAACTTTTATATGTCTAAGTAATCGTTATTCATATTTAGGTGATAATGCAAATCAGAATTTCATCTTTTACATAATAGGGTTTATATAAAACTAAAGATATGGAGCCTTATTTATAAGATGATTTATCAAAATGCATAGCCTACTATGATAAGTTCAATATACACTTGGTCTCTTAATTGTTTGTTAAAGTTGATATGTATCCAGCAGCATAGGATATACCGATATAAAACTAGTCACTTAGGACTCAAAACCCAATATTTCCAAACTAATATATAGACAAGTAAGCGCGAGACACGTTTTTAGATATGTATTGAATTTTTAGTTTAAAAATAATGGAAAGAACCTCCATTAAAAACGATGTAAATCAAGTGTCTTAGGGATGGAATCATTAAACTTTTTTCTGATTAGTTTGAAATGAAAATATTCATAATAATAATTCATATCAGTTCTCATCATAGATTAATATGGGACCTAGTATATTACAGTTGAATCTATCTAATTAACCTAATTAAATTTAAGATACGAATTGCACATAACCTTCCACACAACTAAGTAAAGTAGCCACTATTGTCCCTTAAAGTGGCAAGAATGCATATTATATATAAGATAATGGATGTTCAACTACTTATAAATTATAATTGAAGGGGTTGAGACATAAATTGATTCTAGATGCATATCTTTTTTTTTTTTTTTTTTTTGGTCAAACATTACTTCATTAACTTAAACGTTTAGAACTCCATTAGAAGAGGAGGTGTTACAACATAGGAAGGCATCACAAGCCAAAGAGTTTGCCATAACATAAGCACAACAACAAGATAAATGAGCATATAAAGCAACAAAGGAAAAGATAAGGGATCGAATAGCGAGTAAGATCCGGTGAACATCGAATGACCAACTCTCTGAAAGAAGGTTAGTGAGTTCTTGACAGTCTACCTTGTAGACAAGCTTAGAGATACCCATTGATATGATCACAACTAGTGCAACCAACAGGGTTAGACACACTGCAACAAAGGCAGAGAGGTCATAAATCCGAGAGGTAAAACCTTGTAATACCGGTGAGTCTTGAGTATCCAAATACGAGTTCGTACACGAACTAATGAAACGGAAGACTTCCATTGACGACACAATGCTCCCTGCAAAACTATCACCCAACCCAAGGGAAAGATTTTGAAGGTAGGTAGGATCCATAACGGAAAACACTAGGCTATCACAGCCCAATGAGTTATTGAGATATGGTTGGCTTTTCTTTACCCATTAAATTAGTATTATGTGGTTCACATTTTGGATAAGCAATTCTATCAACAGATCCGTATGAATATATATATATATATAGTCTATGCATGTACATAGATGCACTCACATATATATATATATATTTTTTTACGTCGAAAGGCTATTCTATTACTGCACTCACATATATAAGCATGGACTCTCACATATGTATATGGGCATTCTCATATATATACACAAATTATTTTCTATAAGAAAAGGAATCCACCAAATATAGTCAGTTTTTATTTGATTATCGTCTTACAAAATGTAGTCCAAATTGATTATGGGGTATGTTCCTGTTACCGGTGAAACTTTCAAATACGTAAAATTCAGTAACACTCGTCATCACAAGATGCGACAAACCACGTAATCATGTGATTTGATTGTTATTATTCCTTTTTTTTGAACTATTTGTTATTATTTCACATTGTCATTGTAATAATTGCTAGAAACTATAGACGATACACAAGTAATTGGTGAAAAAAATATACACGTAATATATTTTAGAATATTTTACACGTCTTGTTCTGATTATAACTAGCCGACTTCAAACGGAGAAAAAAAAAGAAGATATAAGAATAGTGACAACCACTTGAGGTGGTAGGATTGTGGGACGAATAGTAGTTTATAAACCACATGAGGTGGTGGATTTATATTTTTGTACGCAAAAAATATTTTATATGATTAGAAATTTGATATTATATTTTATCTATGAAATTATATCAACAAAAAGGGGTTAATAGATCATTTTGAAAAATACAGAGATACACATACATGTAACATGTGTAGCATCTACATTATATGTGAGAACTATTTATTCTCTAAACCGAACACATTGTATTTTATTGTTTCTGTATAACAGAGATAACTAATGTATAAACTGTTGTGTAATAAATTTTTATACAGTCATAGTAAACTTTCTTTTTTTAGTGACTTTCTAAATAGAAAAAGCATAATATTTATGTATTGTCAGAAACAAAACCACTATTGAAGATAAACTACTTCTAAAAATTCAGTCAGAAAAAGATAAACTACTATACCTATGATATATGCTCTAGTTCACGTTTATCATGTATAAGTTTTTAGTATTTATTTGGTCATGTAGATCAAAAATATCTGCCTTTTAAATTTTCTTTTAGAAGAGATTGAAATCGATAACAGACAAGACATCCAACAAATAATTTGTCCAGTAGTTTACCAAAAAAAAATATTTTGTCCACTATATTTTTTCTCAACAGAAGAACGCACTTTCAGATAAAATGGTATATATTTGAGATATGGGTCCCAAACGTACGTAAGATTGAACCCATTTGATTGTTGCTACCACGTGGAATTCACTTTGTCAACTTGTGTTTCTTCACTGATTTAACCTCTCAAGATCGATCATTTGTGACCACGAGTCTAGGAATTAGGATAGACGTGTCCCCCCATGCGTCACACTCCATGTATATAACCCATATTACAACGAATCTATCTTAATGTAGTGTTTTGGTTGGTCGATTTTCAAATTCCTACTTTACGTTAACCAAAAAAATGTTATACTACTACAAAGAAAAACAAAGTGAAGCAAGAAAAACAATCTGTATAGGTTCTTAAGATTGATATATTTCTTGACTCCTCCCGACGTGACGAAATGATTTATAACACTCCACAATTTAGGCGTGTTACATTTCAGTAACACTCCACAATTTATTGGTAAATATTCTATATATGAAAAACCAACAAACTTAAGTTTGTTTTAACCTTCTTTGCAAAAGGGTTTGCCTTGCCATTGGTTTTACTTGATATTGACGTGTTTGTCATATTTTATATAAATTATAACCAAATATAACCCTAGATTATTTTGGCAGTAAAATTCCGGTAGAATTATTCTATAAGCTTTTAGTTCACCACAACTTTGACAACCACGACCTTAACGACTGTTCCCAGTTGGTTAACATCCGTACATGAATCAAGAGTTAGGCCAATAGCATGAATAACTAGATTTATTACTTGATATAATTACATTTCAGTGTCATATGTATGAACTAGACGTCGACATACACACACATATATACACATTTTAGAAATAACATGCTTCAAATTGTGATTGGCTGATTGTCATTTATATATTTGTATAGAACCAATAGGCGTGATTGCATATGTTTTTCTTTTGCTTTCGCATGTTCTACCAACAATAGGATCATCTTGAATATTATCGTTTATGCCGCTCTAATTGCAATATAAAAAAAACATAACACGAAAAAAATATCTAGAAGCATAATGTTGTATCTACCATATTAAACAAAACAACTATTTTCTTCCACATCAATCACACTACAGATCTCAAGTTTTAATAGCCACAAGTTTTATTTACCTAATATGATTGGTTTCACGAAGTCGTATAAACCGAATATTTATATGTAGAATGTTCTATCCACTTACTTTAGAGATAACATGATACCCAATTGTTAATCCGAATCAAACCGGAATAATTAACACCAACGTCATTAAAATAAAATTTAATAACAAATATAGAAAAACAAAACAAAAGGAAGAAATGAGAAAACACTGATCACAATTCCGAATATTATGATATAAATACAAAGAACCTCTTACCACTTGGTTCCCAGGAAAAGCACATTCTATAAGTGTTTTCTCTCTCTCTATTCCTCGCTCATTTCTCTTATATACAAACACTAACTTTTGATATTTTTAACCTCAAGGATCATAAAATAACACCAAAGTTTTGTTTCATTTTCTTGTCTTGAAACCTAACAAAGCAAATCGAGATGGGACTAAGGATGTCAGAATCAGCTAAACCTTACTTTGCAATGGTCTGTCTTCAGTTTGGATACGCCGGTATGAACCTGCTCACTAAAACCGTCCTTGACCGCGGTATGAGCCATTACGTTCTTGTTGCATACCGCAACGCTTTTGCCACAGCCGCGATCGCACCTTTCGCATTTCTTTCTGAAAGGTAAAAAAGAAAACAAAAGAAGTCCATATTGTTTCTAAGATATCATTGCTTTTGTGCGTTTGTAATATTTATGCGTTTGGGAATTTTGTAGGAAAGTGAGGTCAAAGATGACATTTTCGATATTCATGCACATATTTGTTCTTGCTCTTCTCGGGTTAGTCTTCTTAAACAATCTCTAAAACGTTTTTTTTTTCTTCTTGTTGAATCTATGAAAACTGTTACATGTATAAAACTAATTAACAAATATGGCTTTATACAAACAGGCCTGTAATTGATCAGAATCTATATTACATCGGTCTGAAACTCACATCTCCGACGTTTTCCTCCGCCGTCAGCAACATCGTGCCCGCAATAACCTTTATCCTCGCCACTCTATTCAGGTACATACATAAAAGCTATACTTTAATAGTATTTTCATACGTGGATATGCACCAATTCGTACGTAGATGTATAGTACAATCAATATGTCACGAGATCAAAAAATTATGAAATACTGATGCGTTTTATTTAAAAATATGAATATAAAATATAGGATGGAGAAAGTGGAGATGAAAAAAGTAAGATGCCAAGTAAAAGTAGTGGGGACTTTAGTGACAGTGGTTGGATCCATATTGATGATATTATACAAAGGTCCTTTCATCAATTTCTTCCGATCTCACCTCACCACCACCGCCACCGCATCTTCGCCGCTGGCCGGTGATTATTTTAAAGCCGCCGTCTTCCTCCTTCTCGCTTCCCTCTCATGGGCTTCCTTCTTCATTCTCCAGGTATAATTTATTGATCCAATCTAAGAGAGTAGCTAGTGTTATAGTTTCGTGGGATTTTGGTTTAGACTCTTAGATTGTGTCTAAGGTTTACTATATGTTAAAATTATGACTGGATTACAATATTGAAAGAATAAATTTCTCATGATTTAAAAAGAAAACACTCATGATTTTTTATTTACACAATTTGTGATAGGATATAGAAAGATATATGGATCTAACTAACGAGAACGTTATATGACTTCTTTTTGTTAGGCATGGACTTTGAAGAAATACGCAGCCCATCTCTCGTTATCAACCATGGTGTGTTTCATGGGAACGTTACAATCCTTAGCCCTGGCCTTCGTAATGGAACACAATCCTTCTGCTTTGAACATCAGTTTTGACATGAACCTTCTAGCTTCTGCCTATGCGGTCCGTTCTTTTTCTTTAAACTTCACCACGGTTGTACATAACAACACATCAGTTCACATATTAGAAATGAAATTGACACTTATGTATATTGTGATTGGTACGATTACAGGGAATAATGTCGTCGAGCATAGCTTACTACGTTCAAGGACTTATGATGCAGAGAAAGGGACCTGTCTTCGTCACTGCTTTTAACCCTCTTGTTGTCGTCATTGTCTCCATAATGAGCTTCTTCGTTCTCGGCCAAGGAATCTACCTAGGAGGGTACGTTAGCAACAACCGGTTCATTATGATATATATTTGGTTTAGTCTTGGTTCATTCGTGAAATTAATGTAAACCGGAATTTATATTTGAACTTTCAGGGTTATTGGACTGGTTGTTTTAATGGTGGGAGTCTACGCCGTGTTATGGGGCAAACACGTAGACGATGATGACAAAGAAACACGCTGTGAAGATAACATTTTAGTTGCCGTTAAGTGTTGTAGTGTCAATAGTGATCTCTCGATGATGCCAACAATCGATGAAGTTGATGAGGATGTTGAAAGGGGTAAAGTTCAGGCGGTTGAGAAGGAAACGTCGCTGGTGGTTGTGGTTTTTTGCCGTGAAAATGTGGATAACGTTTCACGATGCTAATTAGATGGTTTTTTGTTTTTGTTTGAGGCAAAGTTGGGAAGAAGAGTAACTTGTTTTTGATACTTGTAAGTTTGAATTCCTTCCCCTGCTTCAAAAGTCCTATTTATAGTTTTGACTTCTTAGAGTAACTAAGGATTCTATGTACCATCCATTTTGATCGTTAACTAGCTATAAGCTTTGTAAATCACTGCATTTGGTATTCACACGCTCTACTACATATCATTATATTGTGGGTTAGTGAAGGTAGATATCAAATTGTATTTCTTATTTTTCCTATGTTTCATAGTAAGTGTTGGTTTACAAGCTTGTTTCAGAAAAAGAAGAAGAAGGGTTGTTGTATAAATCTAAACCTTTCTCTAAATATAAGAACCAATTTAAACCTATTCAACCAAACATATAAACCTAATCGATATATGATTTTAGATACGAAGAATCAAAACGTTTAGTTACTTCCTATCAAAATAAAAAACTATTGCCTTCCTCGCATCATTCATTTAAAGCTATTTTCACAATAATCTAAATATATGTAAAAGTATTATTTTTATCATGATTTCTCTTGTTTACTTTTAATCAAGGCTATTAATACATAATTTTATTAGATTAGACCAAATTTCATATTAGTTTTGTATTTTAAAATTTTGATTAGTTTTTTTTAATTGTTGAATAAATTCAGGTAGATCATGAACGACAAAAAGGATTTCCTAGCTAATAATTTTACATCAAGTCATAAAAAGCCTGTAAAAGGAAGACTTAATTACAAGATAATGAAGGAAATTGGTTCCCTTTGAGAAGTTTGTTCTTGATACCATTATGAATTTGATTATTCTAGTTGTATTTTAAATTTTGCTGCAATAAACAAAGTCAATGTATGGTAAAGTTTCCAACTTTTGTTTTTGTCAAGTTTCCATGTAGATCATATAAACTCCAAGTCAACATAACAGTAGAACTCTGAACAAAAATACTGAGAATCATACCAACTGCTATTGATGTTTCTCGTCCCGGAGCCCATTAACTACCGAAGAAAGTTAAACCTTCTATGAAAATTCAATCCATAATCTCTTTTGATCTGGCACCAACTTATGATCGTGGGATTAGTGATTTCTATTACAAAAATCAACATTCTCCAAATGTGTATCACTAAAGCAGACATTTCAGTTAATAAGAGTTTTTTTTGTTTTTGGCTAAAATGTTAATAAGAGTTGTTTAGCCAAGATATTTGCACCGCAAATGCAGACTATTACATTCAACATCAATGGTGTCAACTAATATAACTTAATCTGACTAAATCAATCCATAAAGTGACAAACCGATTATGTATGTGCTTTAAAAAGGTTAAAATGCAATTAGAAAATCAAAATTTATGATTGAATTATATAAAAAAGTTATAGATTGCTTTTTAAGGTACTGTTGTTGTTGTGTCACAGTTAGAATCAGATTTATATAATATATATCTGATAACACTACCGAATCAGATATGAATAATTGAACTCACTTTAAGGTATATAAAAATCACAAGACTCTACGGAAACATCAACAAAAATTAATAGTTTTAACGTCTCACCAAACCCACTCACCCACCTATTCGACTGGTCAGGCCTATTTTTCTTTCGTTATGAAACAAAAGAATTAAGAACTAGCCCTGGAATCACATGGCCAGACTAGTATATGGGTCCTTTAAATATTCTCAGTAGATTTGCAGATAATTCAAACTTTTCACAGTCCCACGTCTGGCAATTAATCTTGTAACCAATTGATCCATTAGAGATTTGGTAAATAATTAGACCTTTAATATTTTTTATAATCAAAGGCCCAAGCATATTTGCTTCAGTACTTGATTTCACTCGGGGCTTTGAAGCAATATAATTTTCTCCTTTGCACAGTTACACGTGCGTTTCCTTATTAAAACCTAGCTAACATGCATGCATGTGTTTGAACACTGATAATGCAATAATGCTTAACATTCAAGTGAAAACATTTTGCTAACAATAAACGAAACGAACAATTTCTCATAAACTATTTAATTCAAACGTCAACAAATTCTGTAAGATAATACTATTTTCACTAATATCATAATAGTGTAAAATTATGGAAAAATAAAATCTTCACTAACTGTAATATGTAATATGTATGAAAAGCTGCAGTAACAAAAATTGCAGCTCAGCTGCTAAAGCAAATGGATTTTTAAGATAATACTATTTTCACTAATATCATAATAGTGTAAAATTATGGAAAAAAGTCTTCACTAACTGTAATATGTGTATGAAAAGCTGCAGTAACAAATATTGCAGCTCAGCTGCTAAAGCAAATGGATTTCACCTCAATTGATTAGATAACAAGTGAAATATCAAAGTAAATAATGAAATTTGGTTTTCTCCTATAAATTTCCACAATAGTAAAAACGGTTAAAACCTTAAATCTAAATATTGATAATCAAGACAACTTTTATCTTTCTCTACCAACCTTCCCCTAAATCAATAATCGACATTACCCACATTTTGTTTGTGCCATGAATTTCGCGGTTTAATTCTATATTTTCTTGTTTTACATTTGAAATATGATAGTTACTAACAACAGTAAAAAGTTAGTAATGTAGTATTCTTTTTTCCATAATGATAACTTTCACACATATTAAAAATATATTGAATTTATATCATAAACGCATCATTTATGAGATTTTAATCAAACTTCAACAAATAATAGTTTAATAAACTCAATTAATTTTTCAAAGTTTGTATTATTTTTAGATAAAATGATTTTATAAAATACAAAAATTATATTTGTGAAACCATTTTTTTCTTCTAAAACATGACACGGAATCAGTATTTTTTAACAAACAAAATAAATCGGATTACCAACTCCCTCCCTAATATAAATCAAAGTCTCGACCAGATCTGTCTAGAAAGTGAATTTGATTTACACATTTTTCCATTTTTATAGTAATACTCGATTTAATCACTGAAAAAAAAACTCATGTCATGGTTTCTTATAACGGCGGCCATTGCCGCAGTCGTGTCTTACAAACTGATCCAACGGCTAAGGTTCAAGCTCCCACCGGGCCCACTCCCTAAACCAATAATTGGTAACATCTGCGACATAAAACCTGTCCGGTTCATATGCTACTATGAGTGGGCACAAACCTATGGACCAATCATATCGGTTTGGATAGGTTCGATTTTAAATGTTGTCGTATCTAGTGCCGAGCTAGCAAAGGAAGTGCTCAAAGATCACGATCAGAAACTCGCCGACAGGCACCGGAACAGATCAACGGAAGCATTCAGTCGCAACGGTCAGGATCTAATATGGGCGGATTATGGGCCACATTACGTGAAGGTGAGAAAAGTTTGCATGCTTGAGCTCTTCACACCTAAACGACTCGAGTCACTTAGACCTATCCGTGAAGATGAGGTCACTGCCATGGTCGAGTCCGTCTTCAGAGACTGTAAACTTCCTGGTACGTCATCGTTTTCAGATCACCTTATTTGATTAATATTATAATTTTTTAAAAAACTAAAAATATTTTATTAAAAAGTATTATATATACTTGAAAACCTAATTTATAAATATCTTTTTTTGACAATTTATAAATATCTTAATTAATTATTTACCGATATTTATAAATGAATTATCACTTATTTTAAAATATAAATTTTAGTAATTTATTATTATTTACATTATATTCAAGATAGAAGTTTCCCAATAGAATTGCTGAAAATTCTATTTTATATAATTTAAAATATTTTTAAAAATTTAACATTTTACCAAAAAAATATATTTTAAACATAGAGAAAAACAGTAAGTGATATTTAATTATGATAACCCAATTTTAAAATATATTAAGTTAAATATTTCGAGATAGTTAATAATATTATCCACGTGCTACTTAGGGAATTAAGGATCAAATATAATATGTTGTTATGTTGTCTTTGTTGTTACTTGTTATCAACCTCAAATATATTTTTATGATATGCTTGTAAATTATCTTAGTTATGATATTGTTATTTAGTTATAAATTTGTAATTCAGTAATCAATATAGCTCTTTCTCCATACTGAATTTATTACATATCCTCAGAAAACATAACCAAAGGAATACAACTGAGGAAGTACTTAGGAGCGGTTGCGTTCAACAACATAACGCGGCTAGTGTTCGGAAAGCGCTTCGTGGACGCGGACGGTGTGATAGACGAGCAAGGGCTTGAGTTCCACGCCATAGTGTCCAACGGTCTGAAGCTAGGTGCTTCACTGTCGATAGCTGAACACATCCCCTGGCTCCGGTGGATGTGTCCGGCTGATGAGAAGGCGTTTGCTGAGCATGGTGCTCGCCGCGACCTCCTGACTCGAGCTATCATGGAAGAGCACACTTTGGCCCGTCAAAAGTTTAGTGGACCTAAGCAGCATTTTGTTGATGCGTTGCTTACGTTGAAGGATCAGTATGATCTTAGCGAGGACACCATCATTGGTCTTTTATGGGTATGTTTTAGTGCTTATATGGACATGAATGGCTCTAGACACATCCGGATGGTTTTAACTTTAAGGAATTGATATACATAGATCGCATAATCCCTAAAATATTGAAAGTGCTTTTTACTAAGATTAAACTAAAAATAATATGGGGATATAGATATTTGTTAGGGAAATTTTTTTTTTAAAATATAAGCATGTTTTCACATTTCAATATACTTTTTGTACTTATTGAATATTGTATATATAACCAATAAAATAATACATATTTTTTATTGGTTTGTTGAATTTAAACATTAAATGATATTTTTTAAAAACTAACGAATATCTTAAAACCGATGCTTTTAATTAAAACTACTTATATATATAGAAACGGAAGGAGTAACTATTTAGACACTTTATTACGTATAAATTGCGTGTTTCTCAAGTTAGGGTAAATGGTGTGTCTATGCAGGATATGATCACGGCAGGGATGGACACGGCAGCGATATCAACAGAATGGGCGATGGCAGAAATGATCAAGAATCCAAGAGTGCAACAAAAGGTGCAAGAAGAAATCGATAGAGTCATTGGCCTTGACCGGATCTTAACCGAACCAGACTTCGCTAGCTTACCCTACCTGAAATGCGTGGTTAAAGAATCATTCAGGCTGCACCCACCAACGCCTCTAATGGTTCCTCACCGAGCCAGAGAAGACGTCAAGATAGGAGGCTACAACATTCCAAAAGGTTCAAACGTTCATGTGAACGTTTGGGCGGTGGGTAGAGACCCGGCCGCATGGAGAAACCCATTAGAGTTTAGACCAGAGAGGTTCTTGGAGGAAGATGTTGACATGAAGGGTCATGATTTTAGGCTGCTTCCGTTTGGAGCAGGGAGACGAGTTTGTCCTGGTGCACAACTTGGTATCAGCTTGGTGACTTCGATGTTGAGTCATTTGCTTCACCACTTTGTTTGGACACTGCCTCAAGGGACTAATACAGATGAGATTGACATGTCTGGAAACCCTGGAATAGTTACTTTCAAGCGTACTCCTGTTCAAGCCGTTGCCACGCCTCGGTTGGCTTCGGATCTGTATAAACGTGTGCCTTTTGATATGTGAATATGTCTCTCCTCATCTACCTTCTTGTGGTGCTACGGATGATGATGGTCTTGCTGTTTTTTCCGTATGCATGTTTCTTTTGCGCTTTATTATGGACATAAGCAAATAAACCATCTTCTTTGTCATTGAGTTTAACGATCTTCAAACCAACAGAAAGCCAATATAAATAAATAAATTTCCAGGGAAACATAAAGTTTCTTGATTACATAACTTATGGACTGTTACAAACTTACAATACATTACACACACCAAGCTATCTCAGACTTATTTACATCTTGCCTCATGCCCCACTTGTGTAACTAGGAAAACATATACTTCCTTGCATTATTCAATGTTCACAGAGGTATACCAACATCCAGTGTTCAACTCAACAAGCATCATGTGACTTTTTTTTTACTCAAAAATCAAAATGATTTAATATGGTACCTTTAACACAAGACTTTATGGCATTTAACACGACTTTATTTTGGATGGTTGACAACAAATACAGAGTTTTTTTATACCTTATGGTCTTCATGGACAAAGAAGATGAGAGCTTAGTACTACATTTGAGTGATAATAACGAATAAGCAACATTTTTGTAACAAAGATTTGGTAGCTAGATATCAGATAACTTATTTTTCATGGGTTTGGCTTTGTTGAACCAGTATAACTCATTTCTTGTTGTTAACGTCTTCACCAGAAGCAGGAACGGATCTTCCGCTGCTAGAAACGAGGTTCTTAATGGTTGATTTCAAGTCTACGTCCTTCATAAGCGAGTCCAACGTCACGTGTACGCCTGTGTTCACAATTAAAAAAAAAAGTTGACATCTCAATAAAGTTAAAAGCTGGAAACCTTCTGAGCATTTTCTTTTGTGATAGTACTTACGGTATCTCCAGTAATGTTTGGGGTTTGTGGGGTCATTGATCGTCTCTTCCTTTGCAGGACGTGCAGTGTACTCTTCCTTCAGAGCCAACATATCCTAATTGTTCCCGAGACAAAAACAAGCAACTGATAAAAGGTTCTAAATCTGAGATATCGGATGCATTGTGGTTCTGAATGTATACCTGAAGTGGGAAAATAGCCCACATAGATGGAGCCTCAACATGTTGCCTCAAGATAAAATGGGTTATCTCTGGAACACACTGACTTGGAGGGATTGCATCTAGGCCAATCACTTCCTTGAAGTAACGTTGTCTTCTCTCTTCGTCCTCTTCCCACCAAGCTCTCAGTGTAGAGCAGTCGTGGCATGAAGGAGCACACACCTGATACAAGGAGACGGTGACTCACTTAACTGTTCAAAGAGTGAAAGATATAATTATGAGGATAGAGATCTAACAGTCATGTAGTCATAGTTAGATGGAACCCCAAACTCCACATCGGACTCACTAGGCATGCGCTGGATGCGCAGGCCAACCAAAGCCAGTTCTTTCATAACCTGAGTAACTATAGATTTTAGCATCCTCTAACACATAACATAAGTAAAAAAGATAAGCTTGATGAATCAAGAGTGAAGAGAACTGAGTAACATACAGGATGTACACAAGCTGGAACGAGACCGAGATCCTCCCCACACGCTAGCATATTAGAAGAATTTAATAGAGCAGGCAAGGTTTTCAAAGCATTTTTTCTCCATAGATCCTCTTGGCGATGGAAATAGTAGTCATAGTATAGTCTCTTCAGAACATTTTTGCTGTATCAGAAGAGACCTTAATCAGAATTTCCCATGTTGATGAAAAATTAAGAAAAACACAGCAAGATCATAATAAGAGCAGACAAGGATCTATGTGATGAGGAAAAGGTATTGAAAGTACCTGTGATCATCCAAATCCTGGAAACTTGAAGTATCTTCAATGTTGAAGCGAGGATAGAATTTTCTTGCATCCTCTGGATCTTTGATCAGAACAACATTCTATGAACACAAATTCAACAGAAATAAACAACTGAGAACAGAGAACTCGAGAGAGACATAAAAGTGGGCAATATCATTTTGTGATTAACAAGGAGAAGAAAGATAGAAGCAGTTGTGGACTAGTTTACCCTTAAAATGTCAAAGACATCACGACGAACTTTGTCTTCGTTTTCTAGCAACAGAGACTTTGCAGCTAATGACTTCAGTTTTGCTGCAATCTTCTTCTCTGTGTTGCAGTCCTCCTTGAACTATATCATGATTAAAGGAAACATATTAAGAAAGGTTAAGATATCAATCAACCGAGGAAAAAAAAACCATAAACTTTTTGACAGAAAAGGAAAGCTATCTCTAGATGGGGATTGTACTGACCTCGTACATGTCCTTCTGAGTTTCATTAAGAAAATTAGACGCAATAAATGGCCAGAAATCTCCAAATTTCTCCTGAAGGAACAGAACAATGACATACATCAACAAAAAAACATTGAAAAATTTATGAGGTAATGGTTGTGCCTTGAAATCTCACAAATTCAAACTTACTAAGCTGTAATGAAAGCAGATCATTACAACTAACCTCAAGAAACTTCTTCTGGACATAAGGCTTGCTTAACCGATCAAAATCCCATATTCCCTCTTTTTCTAACTCTTCCTGCATGAAAAGCACTATGGTCATTTCTCCTTGGTTTTAAATGTAGTTCAGCTGTAGCTATAAGCTTTTGAAAAGTAACCCTCAAAGCCAAGTTTATTTGAACTGTAAGTACGTAGCTTGTGTACCTGACTTAATGGAATAGATGGACGGAACTTCCCCACTAAACCAGTCATAGAATGAGCTGGAAGCTCCCAGATACGGAAGAATCCTAAAATATGATCAATCCTATAGGCAGTGAAATAGTTTCCCATCTGCAAAGCAAGTACACAATGTGGTCAGACCACAGATCTTGCAACTGTCGCTGTTAAGGACACTAAATGCCAACCTGTGTTAAGCGAGCACGCCACCAACCATAGTTGTCTTTTGACATTTCCTCCCAGTTGTAAGTAGGAAAACCCCAGTTCTGACCATTTTTGTCAAAATAGTCTGGAGGCGCTCCTGTTGACGTATTCATGCGAAACAGATTCTTGTTAACCCATGTGTCGACACTGTTTCTGTCAACGCCAATAGGTAGATCTCCTTTCAGCACGACTCCTCTCTTCCTTGCATATTCAGATGCTTCTGACAACTTTTGAAAACGGAACAAGCACATACTTTTAAATGAAAACAGCTAATAACCAACTTGGCCACAAGAATGGAACATAACAAGATGAACAGAAGATACTCACCTGTACATGTAAGTGGTACTGGATGTAGTAGTGGAAGCATATAGTGTTGTAGTGCAAGCTGTCCTTGGATGTTAATTTCTCAAGCTGCGGCATGTTTTATTTGAAGATGTGAGAAGTTACTGAAACTATCATAAGCTTAAACAATATAAAAAGCATATAATACCTTATCTTCTGTGTAGTCAGAGAAGGTACCCCACTGGCTATGATCTGAAGTCTCGAAGAAGTCACGGAGAAAGCAGAAAGCTGCATATGGTTTCAACCAGCCCTTTTGCAGGGAAAAAAAAACTCAGTCAAATGAAAGCTGAAGTGAGCCTTTGGAGGCAGAAGATTCTTTACAGGTAACAGATTTTAAAAGCAAACCTCGTTCTCAGAGAAGTATTTCTGGAAAGAGCTTGAGCTCAACGTCTGGTCTTTCTCGAGGTCAAAGATCTTCTTAGCAATTGAAAGCTTAGTTTCCATAGTAGCCTCATAATCAACATCCTACGCATAACGAATCTTTAAATCATTAAGTACTTAACGTATGACACAACATGTTAGACACAAACAAGAACAACTAAAGCATTACATTCTTGTCCAGTTGCTTCTTTGCCTTCTCAATTTGTTCCTGAAAGGAAACGCAAAACGTCAGCTAATTTATTTCTCAGGAGACTTGTTCTTTCAGGATAATATAAGTGTACAAAGTTACCTTTATGTCTGCTGGTAAACTTTCAGAGAGAGCCTGTACTCTAAGATATAATGGATGCAATGCAAACACAGATAGGGAACTGCAAAGGTGAATCAGACGGTTCAATGAGACATATGTATAACTAAGTAGAGAATTGATATTCGCCAAAGTGATAATAGCTTACCTGTAAGGATACGAGTCCCACCACATCTTATGCACGGACGTGTCATTTACAGGTAAAAGTTGTACTAGATGCAACCCTGAATCTACAGACCAGTCAACAAGCAGCTTCAGATCGAGAAACTCTCCCACACCAACGTCATCTTCTGATCTAACGGAGAACATTGGAACTGCAACACCAGCACCCCTCCATGGCATTTCCTACAAGTAAAAGTTAATTAACTAAGACAACACTGATCCTGTCACACCAGAAGCTAGTTCATAATCTGTTACTTACTCGAAACAAACCGTCTGACATGACAATGTACTCCTGTTTGTTACTGGATGAGTGAAGCGTAAGCTCTCGATTGCCACCAGATTCAAGACCTATGCTACCGTCTTTCGGAACTTTACAGTATCTATATTTGATAGGAAACTCTGCTTTAGGGATCAAGCAATCTCCTTCCCACATGGAATCACCAACATAGCTGAGTTTAAGTCCACTTTCAACTTTCCATTTCCCCAACTTCCCTGAGGTGCCTAGAACATACACCTGGCATGTCATAATAACCGATAAAAAGAGTTAGCAACAGACATAACATCAGACCCAAAGAGCATAGAGAAAGACATACCGATGTTCCCTCTCCAACATCTGGACAGCAGATTTTGAATTGGACAACAACTGAATCTGTTTACAAGACAAAAACAGTCGTAAGCTCCACAAAAATTAGCCAAGAGAATCTATTCACATAAACAAAGATTACCATCTTGATCAGACTTATTCTCAAACACCCCTAGAG
This sequence comes from Brassica rapa, assembly GCF_000309985.2. Lineage (NCBI taxonomy): Eukaryota > Viridiplantae > Streptophyta > Magnoliopsida > Brassicales > Brassicaceae > Brassica > Brassica rapa. The sequence continues at coordinate 1,103,283 of NC_024799.2, read as the reverse complement.
GTTTCCCTACTTCCACATCACCAGTGTTGCGGAAGATAACATCTTTAAAGGCGCTTCTAAACGGGAGAGCTTGATCACCACTCTGAAAATGATAAAAGATTTCAATAGAAAATTACAAAGAAAACAATCGTTCCTGCTAGACATTGTTTTAAGCCCAAACCTGCCAGAGATCACGAAGCTGTACAGACTCTCCACCAGTCAATGCCTCAGGCACAACGAGTTTCCTCTTCATCCCAAACTCGGTCCTCAGCACATTCTTTAAGTCATCCACAACATAGTAGCAGTAGTCACAGGTAAACCCAGGTGGGACAGAAACAGAACCGCTCCAGACGAGCTGGTCCTCTTGCTGAGAGGGCTTAAGAAGCAAACCTTTTTTAACATTCCCGGAGCCAAGTCCAGGAGCCGAGCCACAGACCAGAAGGCTCTGCCCCCAGTGAGTGAAGTACGGTATCCAGAAGCTAAGGCTAACCATTGGCTTACTCGACTTGACGGTGGTGGTCAAAGAAAGCGTTCCTAGATTCATCATTCCCTAAACAGAAGAAAAAAAACTAATAAAAATCAAAACTTTGATGAATTAACCTATAAGCACAAGATCCAAGAACCATATAATCAAAAGTGAAAAGTCAAGAGATCATTTAACACGCAAAGCCAGTGGAGTAAATCGAAAATCACGGGAAGAAAGTGATCAGATCACCTTTGGTTGTTCAGACCGTGAATCTAGAGACGAGTGGTGAGTGTTGTTGGTGAGTGAAGAGGAGATACTGTTTACTATATATGCTCTCTCAGTGACGTGTACTGATCATTACAAATCAAGAAAGAATGGCTTTTTCAAGGAAGATATTTTTAGTTTCGGACAATAGCTTTGCAGTTTGGACCGTTCATTTTTTTTTTTTTAAATGTCACGCTCAAGAGATAGCTCTGCACGAGAGCCTCATTCTTGTCCAGACATTTTCATTTTATTTGTTTTATTGAATTATCAAACCCAATTAACACTGGAAACATAAAGCATGTTTTACACAGATGCAAAAGATCTACAGTAACACTTCCCCATTATTTATGTTGATAAGAGAGTAAGAGTGGAAAGCACAAGGACAAAGACGCACAAACACAAACATAGTGAGACCAAACTTTTTAAAACTTTAGCTCACCTTTAGTAATCAAAAGGCCAGCCACTGTAACCCATATGTGACTGCTGTTGCTGTTGCTGGTGATGATAGTTATGGTTCTCATCAGTTGTCTCAGAGTTTCTTGCACCTCCACGGTTTTGAGTGTTGTTGTTTGAGCTTGAACCAGACGACCGGAACGGCCACAAGGAAGAGAAAGGATTCCTCCTTTCATTGCTGTTACTACTACTTCTGTTGTTTCTGGTGGTAGTTCTGTTTTCATTGGTTGAAGAGCCTCTAGCTGATGGTAACTCTTGTCGACAGACCGGGCATGAGTTGTGCTGAACCAGCCACGGGACGATACAGTCAGAATGATATACATGGTTACACGGCATCTGTTTCGCCTCTGCTCCCAACTCGAACTCCTCTTTGCACACAGGACAGTTCGAGTCCGACGACCTGAGATGCCTCTGCGCTATCTTGACGGTTGGCAACGCATCTATCGAAGATCTAGGAGCAGGCGGCGGGCCGCGGCGAGTAGAGACGCCGGTAGAAAGCTGCTCAAAGAGTTCCTCAAGACCAGGGCCGAAGAAGTAGTCGCCAGTGTTACCAAGCGTGATGCCAATGCCAGGAGAGCCGTTGCTGAAGAGAGCTTCGACTGCATTGTCTCTATAAGGAACCTGACCACCAAAGATCAACAAAGGAGCTAAGCCGGGGAAGCTTTCAGGACGGGAAGGGATGGATCTTCCTCTGAGTTCTCGGTCGGCTAAGCGGTTTCTCATAAAGGCGGAGAAAGCGTCCATGAGATCAAAAGCGGGATCACGTTCTGCGACGTCCCTGTGAGATCTAAAGATATCAAATGGGTTGGCTATGGCTTGAGGTGTGTCAAGCTCCTCAACGAATCCTCCTCCACAATAAGAACATACAGGGTCTGGGGCGTGGAGACGGACAGCACGTTGGCATCTGTGACACCAGTGGGTGTTTCTACCGCTTGACATATCCTCAGCTTTCTCAAAATAAGATTAAAAAAAACAACGAAATCCACTGGTTGAATCGAATCCCTAAGAAGAAGCTTTAGCTCATTTGATAATCAGCCTGCGGAAGTGAGTACAAGTTAGTAATCACATATCCACATTTTGCCAAGTATACAATCCTGGTCCGGCTTTGCATTAACCTCAACATACTGAACATTACAAGACTCAATTACAAGTCCATAGTCCATACTTCACTAAACAGAGAATAAACATCAAAAACATATGTTCCACCTTATCAAGAAGACAATCCAAAGACTCTAGCGACAATTGCAATATACCTTAAAGTGTTGCACATTACAAGATTCAATTATAGGTCTTACTCTCACTAAACAGAGAATAAACTGTAGAAAAACATAAGTTCCACCTGATCAAGAAGACCAAAAATCAAGAAACGAAACCGTAGTGTTGGCTTCAAAACTATATTATACCCAGGTTTGAATCTTTCATACTCTCTCATAAAATCTAGCCCAAAACACACACAATTTATGATAGTACATCACTCAATCAACAATGTTTCATACTCTCTCATAAAATCTATCCCAAAAACTTATAATTTAGAATGGTATATAAATAACTCAATCAAGAATGGTTAGGCACTACATAGCATATCACTCAATTAATTAAAAGATGATCAATTATGATGGTGAACACAGAACATATCATTCAATCAAGAAGAGTCAGGTAATACAGAATCTAGCTGCTAAATAATAACACACAAAGACTGAACACAAAGTTTTCAGCTTTGACGGTAATTGGGGAAATTCAATTCAGTGATCTGAGCAACACAAAATCGAAGATACGAACGCAATCAGAAGATAGAATACCTCTTCGTGTAGAATGATGGATTTGGAGGAGGAGGAGGAGAATCTGAGAGACGAAGGAGGAGAGACCCTAGCGAGAGGATTTGGGGGAGAAGACGTAGAGGAACCACTCTAGAATCATCTCTCTTCCCTTTTTTTTCTTACACTGTAATCAATAGGGGTGGGCGTTCGGGTACCCGTTCGGGTACCCGTTCGGGTTCGGGTCGGGTATTTCGGATTTTCGGGTATTTCGGTATAGAGGTGTAGAACCCGTTCGGGTATTTCTGTACTTCGGGTCGGGTTCGGGTATTTTAAGTTCGGTTTCGGTTATTTCGGATCGGGTTCGGATATTTAGATTTTGAAGAAAAAAAAATGAAAATTTTCATTTCTCAAATTTCTTGTATTTAAATATATAACTTTTCACTTAACTATTTTTTATTTTTAATAGATTGCATGGTTAATATATTTGGACATAACATTTTCAAACTAAAAAGACATTAATTTGGTTATTGTTTTTAAATTTTAGATGTAACTTTTTGTTAATTGCTGAAATAAGAAGTTTGACATGCATTTTAAGCGAATAGCAAATCATCTTCTACGTAATTGTATGTATATCATATGAATTTAAAGTATGTGTAGTATCAATATAAATATTTTATATAAAATGAAAGATGTAAACTATAAATATAAGATTAATTATCATATGTTCGGTTATTTTCGGATATCCATTCGGGTTCGGATATTACCCGTTCGGGTTCGGATATCCAATCTCTCCTAATTCAATACCCGTTCGGATATTTTGCTACTTCGGTTCGGATTTCGGTTCGGGTTTTTCGGATCGGGTTCGGGTGCCACTTCGGATTTCGGGTAAAATGCCCACCCCTGGTAATCAACAAGACAACAACACTAACACCAGCTCCCAAATTGCCACGTGTTTATTGTTGTCCACTAAAATAAGTGATGCATTGTCAATTGGGCTTTTTTTTATTAACTATGATCATCAGTTCTGGTTAGTAACCCTTATTTGGGCTTTTCGTAGTTGGGCCGAGAGAACTTTAACAAATGTGAAAACAAGCCATGTTATTGGGCCAAGACTTGAGAATACATTCATTCATTGACAAAACTAATTACCTTAAACGACAAGCTTTTTTCTTTTTTACTTTCATCAAGTGTGATCATCAGTTCTAGATCACACATGGTTTTATTCATGATTGTTGAAATCCAAAGTTTCGCATCTCTAATATGGCCAAAGTTGAATATAGCTTCTTTTTTTTAACTACTACAACTATAAAGCAATCACGTGGAAGAATTTTCTTATCAACCATGAACAAATGTCAAAGACTGTGAACAAACTAACCAAGTCCGTGATTTTATCTTCTTGGATTCCCTTAGTTTATAGAGATACTTGTATATACATTTCGGATCTTCAAATGTTTTTTTCTACCCTTGAAGAAAACGACTTGTTTCTCAACTTTATGTGTCGACAAAATTGAAAGGCCTTGATCGTTCTAGTCTATATAATTATAGCTTATCTTGATGCATGGGTATAAGTATAGTCATCTGAACTCATATGCAATTTCTGATTAATTTTTTTCTTATAATCAAAATATGGTCATTTCGCTAATTAGCTTATAGCTTTTTAGACAAGAAAAAAAGAGAGAGAGAGAGAGAGGATGAAATAGAAGCATTTCCTAATGGGGATTTTATTAGAGGGCTTAACTAGAAATGTGAAAGGGCTTAACTGGAAATGAAAAAAAAAACACAGCTCATGTTGTACTGTTTGTTTCTGGATTGGACTGATTCATAAACGTTATAATTATTTCACTTAAATTATAGAATAGAACAAAACAGGTAATGATTATAAGCGACAACGGTTAATGTAAAACTGTATCGGACAACGACTTTAGGTGGATATGGAGAGGGGGATGTAGAAGTCCTCTTCACGTTCACCTCATTGATTGATAGTTTCTCTCGTTGGTGAAAATATCAAACATGTTGCATTTTGACCTTTTTAACTAAAACCGTTGGCTTTTCAAGACAAAGATTCCACCAAGTGTATTATTATCCATATCGCATCTTCCATGTGCCTCGTTGCTTCGATTTTCTTGTGAGGCAAGGTAAGATTGCAAGATAATGGCCAAGTTAAACTAACTTAGAGAGTTTATTACCAGGATTAACAACTCATGATGATGAAGTTACATAAGAATATATATTTTTAACTTGATTTTGCCTTACACAACTTGTGGGTATCTTTGTAGCCGTCTAAATGAAAACATTCCGAAACGTGCATGTGGTTGGCTTTTGTTCGTTCCAGTTCCACTGTACTTCATGAATATGTCCCGTTCGCTACTTTAACTTTACAGCTATATTTAGCTAATCAATGTTGAACCAAAAGATGAAGAAAAAGCTAGCACTTCATATTTGAATTACGGTGTCATAAACAAGTAAACAACTCAATATTTCTAAGTAAATTTCATTCTTTCAAAATATAACCGTTCAAGTCAACTATTCTTTATCACATGCTTGGACAATACATTGATGTTTATTAAATAAAGATTTGAAAGAGAGTTTGGTAAGTTGCAACTATCCATTTAATCAACATAAAGGTTCCTTTTCATAAATTAATAATTTAAAGTCTCTTTTTTCTGAACCTACCAAGTTAGATTCCATGGATAAGAAATGTAGGATTGGTAGTACAGAGTATTGCATGTTCTATAAATCTAAATCTAATTCCTTTACCAATAATTGTGCTTCTTTCAGTCCAAAAAATAATTCCACATCTTTGGTCACTAAGCAACAAGTATTCTAGCATTGCATCTTTTGTCTATGTTTACCAACCATACTCAAATAATATATATATATATATATATATATATATATATATGTATACATATATAAATTCTTTCATGTAAAAAAAGAACAATGACTTCAAAGTGGCTTATTTCTTCTTGACTATTTAGTCTTTGGATTATTACATATATATAATAATATGACCATATTTTAAGATAACAGGAATCCAAAACTAGATAATCAAAAATCTGTAAATCATTTCATAAGTGTATCAATATTTTTAAAATAGTAACATAAAGACTGAACATTTAAATATATCATAAAAATTAAGTGGGTGGCTTTTGTTATAACGGCTATCTAAATTGGTGGCTATTAAACTATACAATATAATAATAATAATATTAAGATACATTTTTCTCAACAACAAGAAAAGTGGCATGGAATGGAACCCCACAAGAGATTAAGAATCAATACTGTATTATTTTATGTCAGATTGAGATAATTAGAGAGGATTATGTCACGGACAAATAATATATATTCTTTTTGATCAAAATTTTTTTTTATTTATTTATTTACTTTGAGCTTTGAATAATATAATAAACAGAAGGAAAATAATAATAAATGGCTCGTTAAAGAGCCATAATTAGCTCCATTAAACAGAGAAGGTCCATTTTCTCCCAGGAGGAGGAGAGTGGGAGCCACAACAGCGATGCAAACACAGAGGCCCGACGGCGCGTGAGTCTCAGAACAGAGAGAGAGAGAGAGTTATAAAAAGAAACGTTTTCTTCTTTTGTGCACTCTTTAACGATGATGGCGTGAAAGTAAGAGAAAAAGAGAGAAAGAGAAAGACATGATGATCAGTCAAACGAGCTGTTTTTGGGAAGAGAGACTCAAAAATTACAACAAGACCAAAGGTGTTTGTCTCCTTCTTCTCTCTGTTTTCTTGATCATGTTCTTGCATTTTCTTCTTCTTCTTGAAAAGTCTCTGTTCTTGAACTGGTTTAAAGAACTGTAAGTTAGTTGATTTATATGTAAATGTTGTGAAGATCATATCCGATTCTTGCATCCTGATGAATCTTCTTGTATCATCTTAAATTGGTGATTTTTTGGCTGCATGAATTAGAAACTTTATGTATATGTAATCTAATATGTTTATAGATTTCCAAAATATTTCAAGTTTTATTATCAAAATTATTGTTTTATCATCATTTTTTTATCCTTGTCAGTTCATGCATCTTTTCTATTGGTTGATTATTATGTGAAGACATGTTACAATTTAATTTAATTTTTTTTTTTTGGAAAGCAGATAAGATTCCGACAATGACTAAAGTATGTCCTGAAATGCAAGAAAAGAAAGTGTGTGAAGCAGTAGTGGTAGTTGAAGCAATTTCAGCAGATGTGAGCTTTGCTTCTAACCAGTTTCCATCATACAAGCTAGGACCTGATGATCAGATTGTTGATGAGCCTAAAGAAAATGAAAAACATCCATCTGTTAAAGATGTTGTGGACAAAGAAACAGGAGATTTGTCAGATCAGCACAAGCGGCTTTCAGTTCGTGACCTTGCTTGCAAATTCGACAAGAATCTAGCTGCAGCTGCTAAACTAGTTGATGAGGTTCCACCATAACAATTCTCTATCCTTTCTTTGCCATGTGTCTGCTTTTAGATGAGTACCTAATGTGTTTGGAATATTTAGGCAAAGTTGAGTGAGGTGACTTCATTGGAAGGACATGTTATGCTAAAGAAACTTAGAGATGCTTTAGAATCCATGAGAGGTCGTATGGATGGGCGTAACAAGGAAGCAGTTGAAAAAGCTATCTCTATGGTTAGCTTTTCTTTACTTGTGAATGTTTTTAGAAACACTTGGTTCCACTTTTTAGAACACTTGTTTTGTTGTTTTTGTCTTGTAGGTTGAGGCTCTAGCAGTTAAGTTAACTCAACATGAAGGTGTGTTTATTCAAGAAAAGACTGAAGTGAAGAAACTGGCAAGCTTCCTCAAGCAGGTAAGTCCTCATGTGTATACTCTATTATCTTCTTCTAGCATGGTTACTTCTTTTGACAGTGATCTTAAAGCTGATTCATGGTGTTCTTAGGCTTCAGAAGATGCAAAGAAGCTGGTAAACCAAGAACGGTCGTTTGCTTGTGCTGAAATCGATAGTGCAAGGACTCTTGTGATGAGACTTGGAGGAGCATTTGAAGAACAGGAGCTTTGTTCTAAAGCTTCTCGAGCTCAGGAACCGGTATGCATCAACTTGAGATCAATCTTCCTTTTTGTTCTGACATCTGAACTGGTAAATATGAATCAAAGTGATGTTTCATTTCAACAGAATGTTGAAAAATTAGTTGAGGAAGTTCAGGAGGCTAGAAGAATCAAACGGATGCATCAACCAACCAAGGTCCAACTACATTTCTGTGCTTCAAATAAATATCTATTCCCCCTATTTCATTTTAAATGATGTTTTAAGAATTCTTTTTTAGTTTTAATGATGTTTTCAAGTTTCCATACAAAAATTAAATGTTATTTGGTGTTTGTGACCATTTGCATGAAGTATAACTTTTTTTGGTAGAATTAGTTATAAGTTTTGTTTTATGCAAGCTAAATTTAATAAAAATTAATATTTTTTTAATTTGTGTGCAAAAACCTTAAAATTCTATTATTTTGAAAGAGAGGGAATGTAGACCAAAGCTTTACTTCATGGTTTTGATGAGTTACATTTAAAATGTTATAAACTGAATACTTTATAATTTAAGGTGATGGGCATGCAACATGAGCTACATGATTTAAAGAGTCAAATCCAAGAGAAGTCTGCATATTCCATTAAGCTTCAAAGAGAGGTATACATTTGTGTCTTGGCATCTTTCAACATATTGCTATAGCTGGTCTTTCTCAACAAAACCATTTTCTCTATCTCTTAGATAGCAATAATCAAAAGAGCCGAAGGGTCCAAATCATGTCCTTATGTTCTAGATGGTGCACAAACTCTTGGCTCGTGCCTAAAGATACATGCCTCCTCAGATAGTAATGCTTCAGATATTTCCAAATGTTCATTCCAGTGGTACCGTGCAGCATCTGAGTCTAGTCGTAGAGAAGCTATATCTGGTATTTGCCATTCTCTTACTTTCCTTTCACTATTTGGTTTTATACATAGTACAATATAGCATAGAAGATTCATTCACATATTGAGCAACTTTCGTATATATTTTCTATCTCAGGTGCCAACCAATCAGTATATGCTCCAGAACCATATGATGTGGGGAGGGTAATACAAGCAGACATTCTTTGTAACGGTCAGAAGTTCACTGTTACAACAGAGGGTCCAATTAATACTGGTTGGTGTTACAAGAATTAACTTTATATTTTCTAGTACCTTATGCAAAGTCATCATACAGATTAAAATGGCTAACTTGATCATAATTTCTACAGCTTCTGGCTTGCAATCACGTGTTGAATCACTCATGCGAAAATCTAACAGTGAATTCACCGTAATGGTTACAAGTTCCTTTTACTTCATAAAAACATTATTAAACAGTCTTGAGTTCTTGCTCTAATTTGACTTGACGTATTTCGCTTCTTCTCAGGTGGTTATATCACAGATGAATGGGCAAGATCATGTATCGCGATCTCACGTCTTTACTGTCGGAAAGGCGAGGGTAAAGCTGTCTCGAGGATGGATCACAAAGGCTAGAGAAATATATTCAAACTCCATGCAGGTAACCTAATTAGAGCTCTCTTTTTGGTTTTATTGAAGTTTTTTTTCTTACAAGTTTAAATGGTTTGGTAACGTTTGTGTCAGTTATGTGGAGTGAGAGGCAATGCTAATGCTCCTGCAAAAGCATTGTTCTGGCAACCAAGAAAGGGTCTAAGTTTCTTGCTGACTTTTGAGTCAGAACAAGAACGTAATGCAGCTATTGTTCTCTCCCGTAAATACGCATATGATTGCAATGTGAGTATAACCTGAAAAATAGATATCCGATAGTTCTGATTCCATTCTCTCTTGTTATAGAGAAGTTCTGTTGTGAGCAACCATTTTTGAATCCTGCAGGTTACTCTGGTTGGGCCAGACGATTGAGCTAATAATGAAGGGAGTACCAATTTTTTTTTATATCAAGTCTCCTGAAAGTTTTTTTCTAAGCTTGGCGATTTGGACTGTTATGTGTCTGTATGTGTTTTTTTTTTTTTGTTCAAGTGTTTGTATGTGGTTAAGGTGGCAAGTTTAGCTTGGGATTCTCTACTGCATAGTTCGTGTGTTACTGCATAGTTTTAGGCAGGAAGCACATTGTGTGTTTTGGCATGATCACTAGTGTGAGGTGCTTGGCATTTTCTTTTATTTAATTTGATTGGGTTGTTTGTTTTTGTTTATTTGTTTGAGTGTTTTTTTGGTCCAGCTTTGCTACTTAGAGTTTTTCTAGTGTGAAGTTTTTTTGTATGTAATCACAGAACAGAGTTTCTTTTTTTTTTTTTTTTTTGAACAACATCACAGAACAGAGCTTCATTCATTCATAATTAGTGTAATAAAAATGAACAAAAAAATATTGTATAAGTTATGTATTAACTCGTGATCATCTGACGTTGCAGACTAAAGAAAATTGTGTGGTTTTAGATATACATCATGTATGATATTATATATAAATATAACTAATTTATATAACTAAATAATTTTTAAGATGTAATTTAATCTTTTTATGGCAGTGGGTATATATGCCAGGAGGATTCGACTTACCTACCAGCTTAATTACCTCTCCCAAGTGTCTCCATTTCCATTGATCCTCTATATCGATCACATTCATGAGTCCTGAATAATAATGCGAAGCAGCAACAGCTGGATCCGTATGGCTGCATTTATATCTGAGACTGAATATGAATATATAAAGTGGTGTGATTACAAAATTGTTTATTATTCAGTTTTTATTAATTACTTTCTCCGTGGTGTTAATCACATTGAATATGAATATATGTGCCTAGGTATGAATCTTGATATGTACATAGAGTCCCAATTAATAATGCAGGTCTTTCACTCGAGTAAACATGCAATGAATCAGATCTTATGTAGTCTCGCCAATTATATTTACATAGTCATGTTTATGTACAGAGGCTTAGAAGATTGGTCGGAGTATGAATCTGATTTATCTCGAACGGTGTTCCATCTCTAGCTGCCCCATCTCTCCCCCGTTCAGAAGATCAAAGTTGCATCTGTAAATTGTGAGCCCAAGAAATTTTGAGTGAGCAGTGAGCCCAAGAAATTTTTAGTGAGCAGTGAGCTGAGAGTCCGCTAGATTAATATCATAGCAATAGAAAGAAAACTCTATATTTAGAGGAATACATATCAATCTTCTTTTTTAAGAGTATACATTAAAAATATATAACCATTTTCTAGAATTGTTTTATTTATAAAAATTAAAGTAAGTATGAGATGCTCTAACAATATCTAAAAAGTTCTTAGCATATGATTTTTGATTAAAACTTTTCATTAATGTTTCATTTTAATTTTTGATAATGAGATATTAAGTGACTTAATGTTAGGCGTATACATTAAAAAGAAATCCATCTTTATTTTAGAGTTTATCTTTTTCAAAGAGGAAATGGAGTTTATCTATTTTATACTCCTATATAAATAAAAAAGGAAAGAAGATAATCTTACTTCTTTTATATCCGCAAGACTTCATTCATTGGTCCAATGAAAAAGGAAATGTCATTGAGTTGCATTATATCAATATATTAATTCTACACTAAAAGCTATAGTACTTTCGAACAATTGGAGTGATCAAGTTTCAAAAGAAAAACAATTGGAATGATCACTTTCGATTTGCATTTTGTGAGAAAACGGCTCCTTGTACAGTTATACCTAAAATGGAAAAATCACATTGGAGAGAAAACAAACCATATTTAGAAACAAAAGGATTTGGTAAAGGAGATTTGAGAACCCCAATACAGTCACTTTGGTCAATGCGCACCAATAGTAAAAGAAAGATTAAAAAACACCTCAGCGTCCGAGAGAGGGAGACATGGACCAATTATCACTTAATTCTGTTTAAGTTTAAAATGGAAAGTAATCTCGTAACCATTGAAGTATGAAAAAGGCAAGTTGTGGACGAACGTCGAGTACCATTTTCTTGTATTTCATGCTCTAGATTTTCATGTGGTCGAGACTTTCCGGCACCGTTACATGAAAATGAGCAACATCACATCGAAAAGAAAATATGTAATTTAATATTTAATGTATATGAGAACTCATTTTACATATTTTTTGAAAAAGTACTATACTTCTCCATATCTCAATGGAAGTTAGAGAACTTTCAATGGTTAGAAACCATAAAGTTTTTTTTTTTAATATTAGTATTAAAATTATTTATTTATGCTTTTTTTTTAAACTAGTTAGTCATCTATTTGAATGATATGTGTCCTTTTAGTATTCCATAATTTCTTAAAAACTCATAACTAAGAGCTTTTGTTCATTATCTCTTAATTTCATTTTTTTTTTCTTTAAATGTTAAAAATTCCTTCTAATATTACCATTGGAGGTGCTCTTGTAATATGAGATATACATGCACAAGTTCTCGATATACATGAAGCTTTAAACGTGATGAGTTTCGGGAAATTAAAATATATATATTTGGGTTACACGTAAAAAGATGAAACATCTTGTCCGCAACCACCGGCCTCAACTAAAATAATGTATAAACCCTAATTCATATATATTGTTTATTTATTCCATTCCTTCGACCAAATGATGCTATGATGATGCCTTTTCTCTTAAAGATATTGGTTAGTTGGAGATCACATGAGGCTGAATTATCCATATACAGCCAGTGGCTGCGATTCCATATCTGTATTATTGCAGACAATACATGAACCACACAAATACCTTTGAAGTTTGAAGGCAATATTAAATAACAACTCGAGATCGTGCACGAGGTCTATATATTATTTCTATGCGAATGTTAATGATATACACATCCGAACAACATCAAATTTATATTCTATTCTCAACTATATATTCATCATGAATTCATGGTGCTGACTTACTAAATCTGTGTGTTTTATAATCGCTCTATAAAAACTAGTTCAGAATATGCCTTCTATAGGATTTAGGTTTAATCCGAGACTACGTATGTGATTTTTTTAACTCGTATGTGAGGTTGTGAGCCAACTATCAACCAAAAAAAAGGCAAGCCAATTAAAAACAATTACAACAGACACATTAACAACTTTATTGATAGGAATGGCTGGCTTGACCCTTAGGCTTTTTTAACACAACATATTCATCTAAAACTAAAGTTCTACTCTAACTTGTTAAGAACATAATGTTATTTACTGTTAATTTTACTCTGGTTTGACTTTAGCTTGGAGCCTTCGACGTGCCTTACTTTCTTGTCTCAACAAATGTACGAAGCAAATGAAAATATCCAAAAATTTGCAATGTAGAAAATAAAAAAAAAGAGTTGAAATCGAGCTATTATAACCAAATAAATAATCAATTCAATGTGAAATTTAGTATCTTCTCGTCTGAATGTCAAGGACGATGTGTAGCTGTGAACCATTCATGCTCCATCTCCAGTCATCGGGAACATAAAAATTACAAGTACAAAAGTTACTTATTTTACAAAATTACAAATAAGGCAAGAACACAACCTCTCTCCCCATATACTGTATATATATGTCATTTCAATTACCAAAAACGAGAATACGCCTATTCAAGAAAAAAAAAAGTTGTCCAGAAAAAAAACAAGGGAAATTTGAACCAATAACCAATAAAAAAATTATATTTCACTAATTAACCATTTGTTTCCCTCTCTCCTTCTTTTTCTTTCTCTTACTACAAAACTAATATTTTCTTCCAATATAGTTATTCAACAAATTAACCTAAAAAACAACACCATTTTAATTGTATCTATATACCGTAGATTGTATATATCTCCTTGGAATTATAAGAAGAAAGCTTAAAGCATGATTAATGGAGATGTTCTTAACGGAATATAAGAAACCGTTTCTTAACTTTTAACTAAAAAAATTAATAACCCTCTTAAATAAGATATTTAAGAGCCGGTTATTAGCTTTTTTTAGTTAAAAGTTAAGAGACGAAACAGTTTCTTATATTCCGCTAAGAACTACATACTAAGAACCCCCATTAATGATGCTCTTACTTGTAAATATGACTACCTTCGAATGTACAACACTATCTAGTGAGTAGTTGCTAGATTGTCTGACATCAAACTCTAAATCACATGGTTATGTTCTTTGACTAATTAGATTCATCAGAGAGAGAGAGAGGTTAAAATCGCAAATCCGTATTCAATTCAAAGTCAGTGATGCACTTGTGATCAACATGCCTAAAATGTGAATACGTTGTGATATATTAACAGATAACGAGAAAACTGAAACATGTAGAGAAAGAAGGAGCTCCCTTCAGTCCAAACACAGATAAAGAGAGACGAAAAACATCTCCCGCATCATTCACACAGTCACTGTGGTTTAGATCTCTTGTTTTTACCAGAGTGTTTGGATGAATGAGTCGGCAGATATTTCTACCCTCTTGTTCTATCCACGATTGGACTGAAAGAATCTCCTGCTATATCTACCTATTTTAATCTCGACTACACTTCTGAACACTGAAAGACCACTTTTAATTTATATAACCAAAACTATTTTGGGTTCAGTTGATTCTCAGAATTGTATCAAACATATATGGACTTATTTCTGCTAATAATGGGCCTTCGACAAGAAGACAAATGTGACCAAGACAGCTTCCTATGTACTTAATATTGAACATTTAGTTTTGAAATAGTATTTGCATGTGTTTATAAATGCATCAGCAGTGAATTAGAATGTCAGCCAATGTATGTATTAGAATGTCAGCCAATGTATGCATATCATATTTCTCTATTATGCATGTATGGATTAACTTACAAGGGTTGGATTCTGATTGTTATGTGTGAAACTCACTGGAAGAAGCAAGCTTTACTGTGAAGAAGCAAGCTTTACTGTGCAAGAAAGACAACTGATGGGTCTTGTCAAGAAGAGGATGCCAAGAGAGAGGGACAAAGGACGAACTGTTCATCAAACATTGAAATCATAATAACACTATTAATGTTCTTTTAAAAATGATGTGAGTGATGTAAGCCCCGAGCATATGAAGTTAAGAACAGTCCCCATATTAATAACATCATTAATAATAACTACTTGAAAGTAAATATATACATAAACAGACGACAGGTCCAAAACATGTGCGGAAAGATGCCACAATAGTCATTACAGATCATGAGGACATAAAATAAGAAAATATATAGAAAGACTAGCTAGTTAACAAACATAAGTTTGTTTGACTACTTGGTAAATACAATTATCTCATAAGATCATCAGTTTATGGAAGGTGCAAGAGATTGGATTCCAAAATCAAGGTCAACAGTTTCTCAGGTATACAGAATTAAGAAAAAAGTTTCTTCATGGTCTAGACAAGGGGGAAAACCCTAAAATCCAGATATTAATGAAAAGAGCCTAATTTTGTTTATCTTTCTTGTGGGCTGAAGTAAATGATTTTATTAGAACTAAAGTAAGTAACAGATGGTAATAGAAGATCATAAGACGAGGTAAAGAAAAACCTAGAAGATATTAGATCTTAAGCAAGTCAACACTAATGGTAGATGTGATGATAAAAAACCTCTTACAGTGGATCTTGATTGAAGTTTCACCAGCTCTGATTTAACTGGACCTGTGTGCAAACCCTAGCTAGCTCTCTTTCTGAAACTTCTCCCAACCGAGTAGTGCTGAAACTATAAGTGACGAACAGTAACTTATAGAAAAAAAAAGAAGTAGGTGGATGTAGCCACTAGCAACTAGCTAGGTTTTAGCAAGTGGTGGTTCAAAGAGAGATGGTGATGATAATGATGAATGATGATGATGGTGGTGATGTTGGGTCATTGTCTTCATGGGAGTCAGGGAAAGCTAACTGATTCTTCATCTCACCATATCTTACATACATAGATAGAGAGAGAGATACTGACATATATAGATCTTGAAATTTTGTACTGTTTTTAGGTTTTTTGCCGCATATTTATTGTGATTTTTGATGGGAGAGAGCTATTAAGAGGTTCATCAGCCAGCATTTTAAGGTTCTTTGGTGTTATTTTTAGATCAGATTTAATGAGCGGTGGTAGCGCTCGAGAATTTAGATAATGTTTTCAGATAGTCACGTCTATTTGTTTATTTATTTAAGCTTAGGTTAACGTGTGGGCCAGATATGAAATAGTAGTATGCCTAGAATTCATATTATTGCACACTAAGGACGATTAGTGTGATATTAAATAATTAGTCCCAGGAAATGATATTCTTTGTGAAAGAGCTATAAGCCATGTGCACAAAAAAGAGCTATAAGCCTATAAACATCCACAAAGCATTAATTACTGAAAATTTTTAGTCATTCAGAAGTCTTACATGTTCAGTATGGAGGCATTTTATTGTTCCATATTGAACTTTAAAAACAATACCAATAGTTGATCAAGTTTTTTTTTTAGTGTTACAAAAAAAAAAAAATTGATCAGGTTTTTCGTTACATGTATAAGATCTTTACAAAATATTCATGTTGGTAAAACTAAATGATAAATAATTAACTGCTTGCTGTCTTTTTTTTAAACTGCTTGCCACTAATAGTTTTTTTTATAAGCTCTATCGACTGATTCGGTCGGTCCTGAGAGGAACGCATTTAGTGCTATAGAGTAGATTAGTCCGAAAGTGTACCACACTGACTAACGTGAGTTTGAAATACTTTTCGACTAATGCAAGAAGGTAGACCGTTCATCTTCCACCATGTAAACCATTTTGACCGAAGTCCAAGCTGGTCAAGTATTGATAATTTAGTTCTCGATGGAAATTGAAACCAAGACTTGCCACTAATAGTTACATCTCATAGTACTCTTTTGTAACGAATCTTATCCAGCTATTCACAAATGAGGCTAAACTTAGGCTAATTAAATTCCATATAGTCTCAATCAGTTCCAGTATTGTTTATTTATTGATAATGTAGAAGAAAAAAATAATTGAAGACACCTTGGTATATAGTCACATGTACACAGGTAAATAATTAGAATATCATACAAGGTTTCATCATCTCTCACTGAACCATAAATATATACGTGAGTGGGTGTGCCCTGCGCATTCATGATTCATATAAGATTTTCCAAATTTAGATATAAAAGATTACGTAGTCCTTCCCAGTAGCATCACCACCACTCAACACTCAAGAAAACATTAAAAATGACAAATTTACCCCTGCCAAGTGCCAACCCGTCATCTGCGAACCAGGCATGGGACTTGTATAACACTTGTTGGGCCCTTTGTAAAAGGCTTTGTTTCCGATAAAAGCCCAGTAACTATAAATGGCTTCTACCCGACCCGGATAAGCTATCCCAATTCGGATCATCCGCCCGGGTCTTCTCCGATTCGATCACCAACGTCAGGAAAAAAAAAATCAGAAACTCAGCAAAAAGACGATAGCTTTCTTCGAGAAATCACAACCCTTTGACTCCTCGATCTCAAATTCGAAACCTTTCTGCTATAAGGATGGTGAAACCATCGGATTTCAAAGCAATCCACGGCTTTATCCGGTCGCATTACACCCGGGTCAACCCGGTCACCACCCACCGGTCAAACCCATCGAGCAGTATCGCTTCCCACCTCCACACCAGGCTCACCTCCTTCCACAGCTTATCCCCCAAACCCACTGGCTTATCTCAGCTCCTCTCTCAAAAGCTTCAACCTTTGGGTTTGCCACGTGTGAAAAACGCGAGCTTTGCGTTTGCGTTTAGGTTCGTGTCCACTAAGAGCTCTGGGTTTCGTAAAGTCGATGGTAGCTTTGCGAGGAAGGTTGTTGACAAGCCCGTGAAAGCCGTTAGCTCTAGCTTCGCTAGGTACCGTGAGGCTATGGGTTTGCACGTTGACGCGTTCTGGAAGAAGAACAGTCTTGTTTTGTATGGAGCTGGTGGTGTGTTTGTGTGTATCTTCCTTTGGAGGATTATGTTTGGGATTGCTAGTACCTTTGTTGGGCTCTCTGAGGGTATGGCTAAGTATGGGTTTCTAGCTCTCTCCTCGGCCATTGTAGCGTTTTCTGTAAGTTTACAATGTTTGAGACTCTCTCTAGTGTTGACATTGTGGTTATTGTTTGATAGTAGTGATTGGTTCAGTTTCCACAAGGACTTATAGGAACGTTCTGCTTGTTAGCTAGTGTTAGTGTTCTGTAAGTTTTATCTGTTACAGTGGTTGGTTTTACAATGTTTTGCTCAGTGCCATGAGGAAAAATGAATTGAGGCTTCTATAGTGTTCACATTGTGGTTATTGGTTGATACTGATTGGTTTAGTTTCACAAGTACTTAAGCTATAGGAACGTTCTGCTTGTTAACTGATGATCTTGCATCATCTATCATCTATCTATTCTATTAAAACAAGATCATGATCCAACTATTTTAATACAATTATTAAAACTTCTTATTAATCATTTAAGAGAAGTGTTATACAACTATTTTTTCTAATGATAGGGACTATACCTGCGGTCAAGGTTCACAATAAATCCGGATAAAGTTTACAGGATGACAATGAGGAAGATCAACACAGCAGCTGACATTCTGGAAGTAATGGGTGCTCCTCTGTCAGGATCAGATTTGAGAGCTTATGTGATGTCAGGTGGTGGCATAACCTTCAAGAAATTCAAGCCAACGATTAGGAGCAAGCGTTGCTTTCTCCTGTTCCCCGTTCAAGGCTCTGAGAGAAAGGGACTTGTTAGCGTCGAAGTTAAGAAGAAGAAAGGCCAGGTTCTTACTTTCTCAACTCCACATTGTGATATTTAGGATTCTGATAAGCTTTCATGAAGTTTAGCTGCTCAGGTCTTAGTTATAGAGGTCTACTATCTCTAGCCTTGGACTGCATGTAGCAGATTAAGAGCTGTTGTGAGTTGGTTAGATAATGAGTGGTGAGACTCTCATTCATTAATCTTTCTGGTTTGTTTCTTTAGTATGACATGAAGCTTTTGGCGGTGGACATTCCAATGGCCTCTGGTCCTGACCAACGGTTATATCTGATTGGAGATGAAGAAGGGTACAAAGTCGGTGGTGGTTTGATCTCTGAGCTAAGAGACCCTGTTGTGAAAGCCATGGCAGCGACTAAGGAGTTCGATAACCTTGACAGAATTGAAGAGGAGGAAGACGCTGAAAGAGAACTTCAAGAAGCTGAAAGAAAGCACCGTGAGGAGATTGAGAAGCTCGAAAAAGAGAGCTCTTAAAATTGGTTTTTTTTACTTCACTGGAATACTTGAAAACGTTTCTTTCACATCTTCACTGGTTATAATAAAAGAACAACAACACCTTGTATCACCAAAGACTCTTTTGTCTTGTATCAGAGTATGCTACACTGATCTGTGATCTACATTGATGTAGAATGAGTAGCAATGGACTACACTTCTGAACCATTTACTTAACTATGAATCAACAATCAATTCATTGCACATCAAAACCCTGCTTTGTTTTTCAGCAGCTGTGTTGGTTACATACTGTTTAATAGTCTCAATCTGTTTGTGTTTGCTTCCATTGGGGGCATGCCATCATCACTGGAGTCTATTTCACCTTCAACGTCTTGCTGTGAGATGGATATTTGAGAGCTTTCATCAGATGGAACTGGCTTGATCATACACGTCTACTTTCATAAGGTAATAGTACCAACAACATACGATTGAAAAAGCAGAATGTTATAAAAAGCAAAATGGATGCTTATTCATGTGTTATAACATTTGAGAAGACAAAAAAGTTTACACTGAAGTCATGAAACAACAAAAATCCCCAGGAAAAGAACCAAAACTTTATTCAATCACATCCCAAAGAAAAGTCTACATCTTGGTGATCCCATCAGTTCTCTTCAGTTGCTGGTTTATCAATGAACGTCTTCTTTATCCAATCAAACGGCTGCAAACAAATTTGATGTTAAGATACAAAAAAAAATGAAGTCAGGACTACTTAAGGGACTAATTAAACTCTTCACAACACCAAAATACATATACACAGCATTGTCACTGTCAGTAACTAAAAGTCTAAAAGAGAATGCTTTTAGCATAAAAGATGGAAACATCAAGTAGAGTAATTCATGTCCAAGTGGTATCCTCCTAAAGATCTAGAGCCTAGAAGCAAAACAGGAGACTAATCTGAATGTAATTGCTTGGAATCAACTTAAATCTACAACCACATAAGAGACTTGAATCAAAGCCTTTCATGAAATTGAAATGATATGTATATGTAAGGATGCAATCTACATCAAAGTTACAGCCTTTATGGGGAATACTATATCTATCTAACGAGATCACTTGTAAAGTTTTCATCTTTCGTCGAAATCAAGCTAGCAATTTCACCAGGAGACATAATCCGTCAAACCCAATTTGAAAATCTACGAGTAAGAGGCTGATTGGCTTACTTGGACGACCCAGATGGCGCCGGCTGCGGCGGCGACACCCCATCCCACGGCGGCTTGGATATCCGCCGGTTGGATCTTTGGGAGCTTGGGCACACCTCCTGGCATCACTCGCTTCGATCTCTCGCTTTTTTTAAGGTTCGCTATCAAATCGACTTATCCCCACGAAGATCCTTAAACGAAATGACGATAATCAATGAGAGATGCCATTAAAGGGGTTACAGACTAGTCAAACACTGCGTGCCGTTCTACGTGTAAAACTTGAACAACGTGCCGTTTATAGTGTTTTCGTTTTTAAATTTTTTTTTTTTGTCAACGTTGTTTCTTCAAATTTAATCCCTAAAGCAATCAATATCAAAAGCTATGTTATAGCACAGCTACATTTCCTTCATGATTAGCGTTACACTACCTCTCAAGTCTCAAGTAACAATTGTTATGGAAATTATGGAGAGAGCAGCATTCTCTTGGCGAGATTCACGTGGCTATAAAGTATAAACAACTGACCTTGATGCGTTTGGGCGGTAATACATGTATCGTGGAGTAGATTCAAATGGATTATTCTGAAAAAAATAGTATTCGTAATTCGTTTTATTTTTGTCATTGGTTTGTTCTTGAATAACACCAAGTGGAGTAATAGTAAATGGTTAGTAACGAGTTAGTAGATATATAATGGTCAATATATATGAGACTTCTGTACTATAACAGGTTCGTTTCGATGAGAAGACACTTCTCACAATGTCACGATATGTTTCGCCGGAAGTTTTCTTTTTACAAAGGTTTCAAATTTTAGCGAGAATGCAATTTCATAGAAGCATGATTCATGTTGAGTCAGTTTACGGGAAACTAAGTCTAATTGAATTATGACATTATTTATATATTTGTACGTTTTTAATCATTTGACTATTCTATTCCATACCTTTTTCATTCTATAATGTTATCAACTGGGACTAATAAACACAAGACAAGATTAAGCTTTCGAGAATGTGATGGATATGTGGTATCTTCCGTTATTAAAGAGCGTGCTACGTGTATGGTTGCATGTTTCTTAATTAGTTAAAGAAAGTCTAAATTGGTTAAGTGCTGTATATAATATAAACCTTATATTGATCTTAACTCTAACAATTTAGATACATGTATCATAAAATTGTAGTTCATAAATTTTAACTATTCTAGTCGGCACGGCACAACAATAATGTACATGTATAAAGGACCACATGTTAAGGTTTTTTTTTTGGTAAAAATAA
Source organism: Brassica rapa (assembly GCF_000309985.2). NCBI lineage: Eukaryota > Viridiplantae > Streptophyta > Magnoliopsida > Brassicales > Brassicaceae > Brassica > Brassica rapa. The sequence goes on along the minus strand of NC_024799.2, from coordinate 1,081,873 downwards.
AATAGATGGTTTCACTTATTTGTCGGGAATCCAAACATTATAAATTATTTTTCTAGGTGACGATAGTTCTAGCCGAAATATCTTTATCACTTCGACCAACTCGTCCTAGTACCACATGTTAAGTTCAAAAAAGAAAAAAAAATACTACATGCTTTTGTATATTTTTCTGGGAGTAATGTCTGGTAATTTAGGAATCCGTTTCTCCATTTCACGACCTTCTGGATCGATATGTCGACACAATAATATATACCACATGTTAAGTTCAAAAAAGAAAAAAAATACTACATGCTTTTGTATATTTTTCTGGGAGTAATGTCTGGTAATTTAGGAATCCGTTTCTCCATTTCACGACCTTCTGGATCGATATGTCGACACAATAATATATATATATATATATATATATATGTGTGTGTGTGTGTGTGTGTGAGAACCGGCAGCCAGCCAAAATATAAAAAATAACTAAAGATATGTACCTAGCTGAAACCAAATGCACATCTACGTACAAATAAAGGCAAAATCGCTAGGTTACAAACAATCTGGTTAATGCAAAAATAGTTTTAGAGATCGCTAAATGGGATTTGGTTCAAAACAATATATTACTTTAAAGGATCCTACTTTAAAATCAAAACTCAAGAGGCAGCCGTACGTAAGACTAGTGGGACGAACGAAACAAAAATATAAGTAAATAATGATAACGACTATATACAACTATGAGCTGGGTCTAGTTGAATTATTGACGGGGTAATGTTTACATACATTTTCTATAATTTTATTGATGTATTTTAATGTCTAAGAAATAGATAATTGTTTTGTCCGACGCCAGAGTGGTTCCTTACAATCATCTCTCTTTTGACTTGATGCTTAGTTAATTATTCTTAAGATAATGAATTCCCCGATTGGGCATTCGCATGAAGTAAGATTTCAACTTACACACTAGAAAACTATATATGCCACACTAATTTTATTTACTAAAATATTTCTAGCTTCTTGACAGATCATTATCCTGATTATAGAGTAGGTTTTCACGATAAGTAGCAGTCCTTTAATTGTGGCTCTTGATTTACTTTATACTTTTATACAACTTGGCAAAGAAATGACATATTTTGAATAAATTTAATTATTATTCTTATAACCATTTGTCATTTGTCAAGAAAACGTCCATAATCACGGTTGACCTTTCTCACATCATCCGGAAAGAAAACAATATTTTAGCTGTTCTATTTTGATGTTTACAGTAAACATTTAAATATAACTAGTGTCTATTTTTTTTTAAAAAACTAGTGTCTAGATAGCCAATCTCTACTGCATGATTAGTTGAGATTATAGAGAAATGGCGGATTTGGATGACCTAAAATGAAGAAGTAAACAAAGTTGACGGGACATATATATAACATATCTATTGGTTCAAACAGAGAAGCAACACATAGTTACTGGAATACATACTCGAAATTACTGAGTTCTGCTAGAACAAAATAAGATTTAGAAGTGTTTTGATCTAGTGTGGCCCTTTAACATGAAACGGAGAATAATATATCTATTCAAGTTAATCATCTGCTGAAAGATATTGCGTTAATCTTGAATATATTTATATCTAAGTGAGATACATGTGTCGCTGTAAAACTCTTATATATTTTCATGTTGACCTAAAATGTATTTTAGGTACGAATAAATTCACTTTAGCAAGTTTTGTGAAGTTTTTGAAAGTATTCATGATGAAATCTTATACTACTAAAGTGCTCTAGAATTTCTCAGCAAGATTAATGTTTTATGATTAGTGAGTACATAGAGACGGTTTATTAAAATTGAAAATTAAGTGTGTTATAGATGTGTGAATTAATAAGTAACTATATTGATTTGACTTATGGAGTTTTATTTGCGAGTGGATGCACGAATGTGGACTGAATTTATTGCGACTCCAAGGAGAGGAGTACCTAGTGGCACACTGGCACTGGCACCTGCCCCCTCAATGCCCTCACAATATCTAAATCACTAATCATTTTTCAAACAAATGTATTACCGTATAACATTTAAATTTATTTTACACGTAAAGAGAATAAACTAATTCAACTAACCTAAAATAATTTCAGTAAAAAAAACTTAGCTTAAATAACTCTTTTTATATTACGGTCTACAAATTACGAAAAGCGAATATGTTTCAATAAAACAAGTCAAAACGAAGTTTTTTCAGAAAAAAGGATCAAAATGAATTCTTTGTTATGATCATATTATTGGTTCATTTTTTTTTTAGAATTACCCTGTTGGTATTAAAACGGATAACTTCTACGAACATTTCAATTGTTTCCTGTGAAAGTAGCGACAGTTTCTATAACAAATAAACAAGTACTGCCAAACTGATGGGGGGGCCAAGCAAGCAGTAGGCTGACACATCACACATATGTACAAGGGGCACTTGTGAATTTTGATTGTAATGCCTTCAAGTTTACGGTTCAAAGTTTTAAGCTCTATGTCTCTAGCAAAATGATTCAAAACATTTTTGATGATAATTCTACTAAAATTAAAAATAAAAATAAATCAAGGTTGCTTTATTATATTGAAATTAGTCTAGATTACCGCGTTAAGATCCTAACAAAGCGGCCTCACCAGCCACCACAACAGATATATATTAGTTTTTTTAACATTTAGTATTAGTAGTAAATCTATCCATTAAAAATTCAAAGATTCAAACCAGGATGAGAATATCCGTTAGTTTCCTTATGAATCCTTCTACTTTTGTAAATGTACGGCACTACACACATGACACATCACTAATTTATTGAAATACCTTTACCATCAAAAGTTATTTTGGTTTAGAATTATCTTACTCAATAACTCTACAATAAAGATTGTAATGGTTGGTCCGATATTATCTTGTCAACATGTCTCCTCTTTTTTTTGTTAAGTAACATGTCTCCTCTTGTTTTTGTCTCTTCTTGAAAGTGATTTTATTGCTTTATAACTCAATGTAAACAAATAAAGAGAAAACATTTTGTTCCTAGTAAGCATTTTAAAACCTAGCCGAGTTGTTTGAGATCCTTTTCGCGGAAATAAATAAAGAGTAATCCAGGAAGAACGGAGAGAACTGAAAAAAACAGCCACCAAGTCCCTCAAACGTGCTACGGAGATGGGTGACGTCATCTCACCTCATCTACGTGACGGCAGCAGAGCTCTGGTAAACCAATGGAAGGGCAAATAAGCTATCACTTTCCCATTATATCCTCGACTCCACTATACTATTGATAAGCCAGTTCACAAACATTCCTGTTATACCCTCCACGCAGTTATAACTCAAACCTAATCTCTCTCTCTCTCGTCTCTCTTTCTTAAGCATCTCCCTCTGATTATTTTCTCTGTCTTGATTAGAGATAAAACAAAAAGAAAACCCCAGAAAATCTTTCTTCCGTCCACTATATTAGACCATTGTCTCAACTTCAGATCATCATATCTAAAAACCTAAAAAAAAGACTCACACACCTATCGTAACAAAAAATGGATCCAAATAGTAACAACACCAAATCCATAAAGAGAAAAGTTGTCGACCAACTCGTCCAAGGCTACGAGTTCGCTACTCAGCTTCAGCTTCTCCTCTCTCATCAACACTCAAGTCAGTACATCAGTCAGACCCGTATTGTTTCTGGCGATCTGGATCCAGTTGATGAGCTCATCGCTAAGATCTTGAGTTCTTTCCACAAAACCATATCGGTTCTTGATTCTTGTGACTCCGTCCCTATGGCCGTTAAGGGTTCACCGAATGCTTCACGTGGTGATGATTTGGCGGCTCCTGTGAGTTGCAACGGTGGAGATTCCGGGGATAGTAGGAAGAGACTTGGGGTTGGGAAGGGCAAAAGAGGATGCTACACTAGAAAGTAAGTGAAAAAGGTTGAATTCAAGTATATATTTATTGTTTTATAGTTTTCATTCGTGTTTAATGATTTAATCTACTTTTGTGGCTATTTTTAAAAAGCATTTTCATTTCGATTGCTATTATTTTGTGTGTTGATTCCATCATATAATGTGGTAGTGCCCCATACTGAAATGACTTATCATAAGTTAAATCACATTGATTTCAGAATTGGATATGCTATATAATATGCATACTGAAAATACAATCACCTTTTTTATCATGTTATAGTGATATGAATATGATGGATTTGATGGGACCAATCAATGAAACCAAATTTTATTTGTTTCAATTAGTGTTGTTTCAATTAGTGATATGAATATGATGGATTTGAATGGACCAATCAATGAAACCAAATTTTATTACCTGGATTTGTACTATAGCGAGCTATTTACCAAAATGGTTTAGACAATAATTAATAAATTTCTTAATTATTTACAGAAAGAGATGGCATACTTGGACTGTGGAAGCTAGTAGAATCGATGAAGACAAATATGCTTGGAGGAAATATGGACAAAAAGAGATTCTTAATTCCAAATTCCCAAGGTCCAGATATATGTCTATATATAATATATAGCCAAATCATTTTCATCTTGTAACGAGAATCCCAAACATATCAATCTAATCTAGAATTTACTAGTACTACTCTGAGAATTCTGCGGTGGTCTAAATGATTGGAGATGTTTTATGTTTTTCAGAAGTTACTTTAGATGCACACACAAGCCAACACGAGGATGCAAAGCAACAAAGCTAGTTCAAAAACAAGAGCAAGACCCTAGTTTATTTCAAATCACATACATTGGCCACCACACATGTAATGTTAGTGACCAAACACAAGCAAATACCGAGCCTAATGATCACGGAGTAGTAACGGATTCGGACAACGCATTGGTTGCAACCGTTGCTCAAGACCATGTTAATGCAAATATACAAGAGCAAGAGCAAGAGAACGACATCAGTAGTCTGATTGTAGTAGGTGCAGGCATGGTGAAGGAGGAGGACAATAACAATGGTGATCAGAATAAGAACTATTGTGAGGGTTCTTCCGTAGATGGCGATTTATCATTGGCGTGGCAAGACGTGATGATGATGTTTGATGATCATCAACATCATCAGAATCACTACTATCAAGGTGAAACTAGTACTGCTTCTCATCAGTTCTCTTTCATTGACAACGATCAACTCTTCTCCTTATTCGATCCATACTGCCCTTACGAAGGAACAAATGCCATATGAACATTCAAATCCGAATTGATATATCGTAATTAGGCTAATAATCTTTTCTCATCCTCTCTCTTTGAGTATGTTTAGTGAAATGTAATATTTTTGTTGTATTTTTGATAAAGTACCATATGGCATATTTAATTATTTTTCTACATTTCTCATGTTTCATTTTTTTTAAATGGGCACTAGATGTTTTGTACGTGGCTGTATCAGTCTGATTCTTGACTAAATATGTTTTTTTCTCACAAGTTCATTTTGGATAAATCATAGGTTGACAGTAAAGGTGAAACAACTTGGTTAATGGATTGTTATGTAATTAGAATAAGCCAACAACTGCGACAGTCCCACTAGGTTATTGTTTTGCCTATATGATTGACACTCCTTTAATCCATGTGTGTGACATATGATTACCTATAAAGAGTGTAAAGAGACTTATCCATTCAAAGTGACGGCTATGAATGTTTGGTGCTAAAAAGGAAGAAGCTGGACACAAGTGCATCTCGCAACTGGTGTGCTTTGTCTTTTTGTTGTTGCCCTGACATAAGAATCGCCGTATGCACAAGGGCATTTATTAATGCTTGCTGCAGCAATAAACCAAAATCAATCAAGCTGTACTATCTTCGGTAGTGACCCAAAAATAAATATGTTCCGTACACGTTCTCTTTTATACAAACTAAATACATTTCACTCATGTGACGCATAGATCAATCTTTGAAATATTTTCAAGAATTTGAGAAATTTAAATATAACATAGATAAATAGATAAAACTTACTTGATTCCATCGAAATAATTAACGAAATAGTTCAGAAAATAACTACTTTTACGTGAGATATGATGGGGGTAATTTTGTGTGTTTACCCAAAACCTAAACTAAAAGATATATATAATTCATTCAGCACCTTAAACATATTTTGCATATGTCACAACATACTGTTATAAAATAATTGAGGATAGAGGGAGTGCCCTCTCCGTCGACATAGCAAGTACAACACATGATGAGCAAAAGGGCAAAACGAAGGCCCATGCATGATTAATAGTGACGGTGGGGAGGGGCCGAAAACATCCACTCGAATACCTGATTTTGACACTCACGACCTCTTTTTAAATTAATTGGATGCTTTTGTCTGAAAAAGACAACAACCAAAAGGAAAAAAACACCAACACGTTCATGCCAATTTGTGAGACACTGACAAACTAACAAATTTCCCCTGTTTTGATAAATTTTAAATACAAGGAGATTGCATATATAGTTTATGTAAGAAAATGTACCTTGCACTGAAATAAGTATACACAAAATATTATAGGACATTCTGATTACTTTTCTGTTTTAAATTTGTCGTCAGAAATTTGATTACTTAATGATCTATCTCAAAGCCAATCTAACCTCCTTAAGCTAAATTTGAAATGGTTTTAGTCTTTTATTAACAAGAGTCAAGAGATATGTTGGAAACAATGACTTTATAGAAAGGAAATCGTGGGAAATAATCTTTTAAAAGGAAAAATTAAAACCCTAACACTAAATTTTGTTTAATTATTAATTATTGAATATTGTAAGTACTTGCATTTAAAAATGTTTTCACAGTGCCTTAAAACAGTCGATTCTTTAATAATTAACCTTTCTTCTAAAATTTAAACTTGAATCATTTTAATTGTCACCTGAAAAATGTTACGTTAAATTGAATAATCAAATAGAGAATGATAAGAAAACAATGGAAAAAAAAATTCAAAAAAAAAAACAATGAAAATAAATAAAATACATGGGTGAAATAATCCCGTTTAGGAACAAATCACCTTCCGTTATATAGCAAGACAACACTAGTCTAAAAGAATTGGTTTCCATTAGATTACAAACTAGAATCACGTGTAATATGATAAAACTTTAATAATAACAAGTTTAATTAAACTTATCCTTTCTCTGTTGATTCATGAACCTTATTTTGACTTCGGTCGTCGCCGTCTTCAAGCCGCCGGTAACAGTGATGATGATGAGCTGGATCATTAAAAGGACATATGAAATCCATGTTGGCCCCATTCCCGCCGCTATCAAACATTATAGCGTTGGCTATGTCGAAGAAGAGGGGACCGTAGTCAACGGAATGGCCAGTTGCAGCCGCAGAGCGATTGGAGCGGTGGGGATAACGGCAGAAGCGGTTGAGTAGATATGTCAAGTTTGTGAGCCACGGTCAGTGACTAGGAAAGTGTTAATCTTTTCATAATATATATAGTTTTAGAGATAAATGTTTCTTTTAAAATATAAGTTGTTTTCACATTTATATATAACTTTTTGTATGAACAATCAAAATGTATATAAATATTTATGATCGGTTGAATTATACATAAAATATCTAAATAATAGTTTGAAAAAGTTTTTTATTTTTTAATATGTCTTTTAACCAATACTACATATTTTTTTTAATGAAATATAGGAAACATGCAATATCTCCCAAAAAAACATGCAAGATTGAAATGACGAAAGGGAAATAATTGATTCGAAATAGTTTATGGTTTAGAACTTAGAAAACCAAATTTGGTTAAATGAAATTTGGTTATTGACATTTGGTTTCGTCATAGACAAACTCTGGAGAGACATGAGGCACTGGAGGAGCCTCAGCTATACCTGAAACTGCTGATCTGATCGGGTGAGTGTAGTAGATGATGAACTATATATATATATGTGAACATTGCTCAGAGTGTTCGGTATACTAAACATTTTTACTCTTATAGATGGGCTATGAGTTCTTTGACTCTCAAGGGTAAGCCATTAGATCAAGCGCCTCTTGCTTCTTCTTCTTCAGCACCATCCTTAGCTTCTGCAGCCTCAAATGCTACAAGCACAGGTACACACTTGAGATCACTTTCCATAATTTTACTCTCAACCATGAAATTATAATCTTTGTCTTCTGGTCGTGGCAGAGCAGCCAAACCTGCAGCTCCCAGACTTGGTGCCCAACGCATTAACAGAACCTCATCTGGAATGTAATGAACCCTAGACAAACAGGCATACACTGTACATTTTTGAGAATACAAACTAATTATTTGATTTGTGATATCATTCATTTAAACCCCCAAAATGCCTCTAATTATATTATCTTGTTTTAGTGGACTCATCTTCATCTACATGTTACTCGTTAAGCTACTCAATGCATTGAAGATCTCAGAGGCCATTAGAGAAGTTACTCAACAATAATGATAAGGTTTTTAACCATTTAAATACTTCAAAATTTTCGTTAAGCAAAACTGCTCTCATTACAAAACTTAATGCCATTGTTTGTGGTGGGGAAACGGATTTGATCAAGTTTTTGTTGTACTTCTACTATTGCCACCACTCATCTTCTTTCTCTTCTTTGGGTGTTGCCCTCTCTGGCGTTCGTCTCTTTTCCGCTTCATTGTTTCCTTATGGTGTGACTTTCCAACCAACGAAGGTTGCTCTTTCAGAGCGAAGCTCTTGGCTACATGACCCAAGTGAAGCTTCTTCACCACAAAGATGCTCTTGAGCTCTCCCTTGTGAGCTGCATATCCCCTAACCCAAGAGACGAACGCATTCTTTGCCAGGTTCTTCATCTTCGGCTGCAAATAAAGGATCATTTTCCATCAGAACACCAAGCAGGAGAAGACAAGAGAGGAGAAAGAGAGAGAGAATCATACCTCAGCGTAGGTAAAGAACTCAAGAGCTCTCTGCAGAGAAATGACCCAGGGATGTGATTCTAGGGATATAACCTTCTTGATGCGAGGCATGTTGCCAAGTAGCGGAAACTTATCAAGTACTTTGAGAAGAGGGTACTCTGCAAGTGTTGCACCATGTTTCTTAAGGTCCTTAAGATAGTCTATCTCAACAGGCTGTAGAAACAACAAGGCTTCTCCCTTTTCACCAATACGAGCTGTCCTACCAACTCTGCAACCATAACACCCCAAAGCTCATTAAATTCAAAAGTACAATGTATTTTTAAGGTAGAAACGTCAGTCCAAGACTACTTTACCTATGCACATACTCAGTAGCTTCCCCGGGACAGTCATATTGTATAATACATCTTACTTTTGGGAAATCCAAACCTCTAGCAGCAACATCAGTACTCAAGAGAAGAGCTTGTTTCTCTGCTTTGAAGTTCGCAAACGCAGATCTTCTATCCTCCTGCTCCATACTTCCATGTAGCCGGAACGTTTTGCACTTGAGAAACAGCTGCTTCGTCGCCTCCTCCTCTTCTTGTGTCTCGGACTTTGGTGGCCACTGGAATTCACTCAGAAGCGAGTGATGAAAATCTACAGCATCACGTGTTGAGAAGAATACAACCACCTGTAACAAAGTGTATCCACACAAAAACCTCAATCAAACAGACTGTTCTATGACAAGAAACTTCAGATATGTTACCTTTTGAGAAGCTTCCCTCTCAAAGAGGTTCTTGAGTACAGAAAGAAGCGCCACAAGCCGTGCACCACACGGCACTGTATACAATAGACATTTGTTACAAAGAGTATCGAACAAGTAAAAAGGACTCAAGTGAAGATAAATGTACCTTTAACATATTTCTGCACAAGCTGCGATGGTATACCATAGTCCTCAGATGAAGGATTTGCTGATTTGTTTACGTGAATCACCATCTCATCCTCATCAGAATCAGGAGAGGCTGGAGACTCTATTGGCAGCTGCTTTTGTTGCGTTTTGCTGTTGTCAAGACCAATCATCACCGGATCATCCAAACTAAGTTTTGCAAGGTGGTTAACTTTCTCATTCAGTGTTGCTGAGAGTAACAAGGTCTGTTTCTGAGCTCCCTTTGGTACAACAACATCATCATCATCCCCTTCCTCGTATTGTCTAGAACCTAAAAGCTTAATGATCTGTTCCGTCTCCTTCCCATAACCCATTTCGAGAATGCTGTTTCAAATTCAAAGAAAGAACTAAATAAAGGAAGCACATGATCTAGCTTTAAGGTAAAGAAACTATACCAATCAGCTTCATCAAAGATGACCCATCGAAGATTCTTGTGCTCAAATGAAGCTGTGTTCTTCAAATGGTCAAGAAGGCGTCCTGGGGTTGCAATTAGAATAGATATCCCTGAAGTAACCAAGCAACCAATCATTAATATCTTCTACTCAACAAACAGTAATGCTGAGAAACAAAACATGTGAAACGAAGAAAAGACCAGACCTTTCCTTAGCCTAGCCTTTTCTTTAGCCTTCTTCTCGCCTCCCATCACATAACCAGGGACAATCCAGTGGAACCGATGCAGCAGCTTCTCCAAAGTCTCGTACACCTGAAGGCATAGCTCCCGTGTCGGCACAATCACCAAAGCTGCCACATACAACGTCACCAAGCATCATTACCAAAGGTCCATTTACTAAGACCATCTCCAACGTTTCACTCTATTTATTTTTTCAAAATAATAGAAGAGTTGGATTCTACTCCAATGGTACTCTATTTAAAAAATATATATAGAGTGATTAACAAAAAAATAAATAAGTTACTTCATTTAAGATTAAACCCAATTTTTACACTAAAAACTATTTTAGATTGGAAAATAGAGTTGGGTTAGAGATGCTCTAATCAAATTTTAAATTCTAGCTATAGACAATAGAAAGTAACATACCAAAAGTTCCATGAGAACGATCAACCTTGGGAGAATAAGCTTGCAAGTGATGGATGATTGGTGCCAAGTAAGCTATAGTTTTACCAGTTCCAGTTGCAGCGTTAACAAGTCTATACATTTATATCCCAAGGTCAAAGGAAACAAACACGTGGCAACGACTAATACAATCATAGATATAATAAGACTGTAGACAAAAGGATACACATCTCGACCGGAGAGAATAACGGGAATAGATTGAGCTTGTACATGCGTAGGAGCTTCAAAACCCATCCTTTCTGTTCAATTAGACACGACAAATAGACCATTAATGTATAGGTTCAAGCTCCTTAAGCATAAAGAGATTAGACAGAGACAAAAAGACCGAACCTTGGAGCTGGTCGGAGAGTTTGGGATCTAGGCCGAGGGAGGAGAAGGTGCAAGAAGCGAACAGACCGTTCTTTGATTTGTTTACATCTTTAGCTTCTTGCTTTGAATCTCTCGCGGGTTGTTGGGTTCTCTTAACCATCTTCTTCTCCGATGAACAAACTTGTTCTCCTCCGTCGTTTTCGATAACTCAACGGCGATAAACTGCAACTGTAAGGGTTTTGCTTTCTATACGACGCCGGTTCGTGTTTGGGCCCTCAAGAACTTGGGCCTACAAGCTTTAAAAAGCCTTTTTATATTATTTCCAGCCTGTAGACATTCAAATCTATTTGAGTATTTATAAACTTATCTGTAATATTTCTTAAACAAATTTTAATATTAGTGTTTTTAATTTGAAACAGAAAGTATAAAGTTTTCAGAAAAAAATAAACCAAACCAATAAAGTTCAAGTTCAACTGAATAATTAACCCCATGTTTTTCTATAAATGATTGAGATTCAGATTTCAAACTCTTTAAATAAGTTAGGTCAGAATTTGGTGAACATTTTAATTCTAGCTCAATCAGCTTCGCTAGTTCCTATATTTAATTTTGGATAGAATTATTGAAATTTGACTTGCAATAGTATTAGATAACTTGTACCATATAAATGTAGAGTATAATAATGGTATGGTTTTGTTCTATAATCTAAAACAAATCATTACTGATTATACTATACTACTACAAGTCTAGAGAAATCGTGCGGTACATACACAACAAAAGAGAACATCAAATTAAAAAAGAAATCTTGGTTGGTCGGAGCACGAGGTTCCGTCTAAAAAACAATGAGAAGTAAGACATAGAGGAATGACACGTGGCGTGATGTTGAAAGCTCCCTATGGAGATGTACAATACAAGCCTCTCAAGGATATTCTTCAGGACAATTTCTCCACTGCGTTTCAAACCTTCTCTCTCTATCTTTGGAGAAGAAAGAGATTCATCTTCTTCCTCTTCAATTCTGAGGTAAGTAATGAGATTCATCTTCTTCATATTAAACCCTAGACTTTCTTGCAGCACAAGGTTCCATATATTTCTTTATTTTTTTCTCAGATTTGATCTGAAAAACCAGATAACGATGACAATCTTATGCAACAATGGACGCAAAAGAGACAAGAGGAGAATAAAAGAGAAAGAAAAGTTGAAAGAAGAGAATCATCATAATCATCATCAATGTTGTTGTTATTGCGTGTTGCCTACGTTTTCAATAGTCAGAGGAATAAAGAGATGTCTCTTCCTCTCATGCTATCCATTTATTCGTTGCTTAGGGTATGAAGACAGAAGACATCGTCACCATCTTCACAACCACAATCATTTTCTATGATTCCTCGTTTTGTGTATGTGTGAAGATTACTATTAAACATCTTGAAAACACCTTGATTTTCAGATAAAAAACATGTAAACAATCAAATAAAGGAATCAAGATATTGAAATGTTTATGGTTAGGGCTACATATAATATCTCTCATGGTCGGATTTTTGAGATGACATTTGAGTTTCTCAATATTAATATAGTTTAAGAGACTAGAAACAACCTTTGCAAGGGAACATATTGAGCAACTTCTCTAACGAGTTTAGGGTCAAATACGATTATCATCAACGGCTAAAACAAGGTTTGGTTTAACAGAAAAAAAGTCAAAAGCAGTAAATAAGAACAAAGTCATAGCTTAACTTGAATTGTGACAACTTTCTTTATCCAACAGAGTTTGTGAATATCATCAAAAAGAAGAAGTATAACTACTTGATGGTAGCCTTGGGGATGGTGGAAGTGCAGGGTCCAGCTGACGTCATGAACGGTATGCCTTTGTAAGTGGCTACACCACTTTCATCAGTGTACAAATGCTGCAAATGTATTAACACGCAAACACAATACTCTCATCAGTGTTCAGTTTTGTTACAACGAATGAGACTTAATGAATATGTGTTTGTACATACCGGCGTTATCTTCTCAAGTTGCTTCTTTTTTGGGTTCAGTACCTCTTCCGCCTTTCCTTCCACCCTATAAACACACAAAACGGTTCTTGAGTTTAGTGAAGGACAAGCATGTTTCCAAAGCAATCAAAGTAGTTTGATGTTAACTCATTTAACATTACACACCCTGAGAATGTAACACGCTCTCCTGGTTTAGCTCCAGCAGGTGGTAGCAACGGCTCCACAACCGAGTGATCTTCATTTGAAGCACAAAGAACCTGTAGCGAAAAGAAGAACAAGTGTGAGAGAACTGAGAGTTAAGCAATAATCTGATCGTTGATAGAAGAAAACTCTTACCAGTCCTTCTGACATTACATCTCTTAGCTTTCCAGGTTTGACATTTGTGATGAGCGCAACAAGACGGTTCTTCATCATCATCATAATGCATCAAGCAACAAACAATAGATAAGTAAGCTTTAAAATTCAAGACTAATACAACAACAATGCATCACTATTACCGTTAGATCATCAGGACTGCAGAATTTAGCTAAGCCACTAACGACTTGCCTCACTTTACCCTCTCCAACATCTATTTCTTCCACAAGCAAACTGCATAAGACCAGCTTTAACAAATAAAAGATGCACCAATGAACTAACAGAGACATGAGTTTGAAAGTGTTTTGACCACAGACCTGTCTGCCGAAGGGTGTTTCCATGCTTTGCGAATCAGACCGACCTGAATATTTAGCAAACTGACACTAAGCTCTGTCTCTTTGCTAGCTGCTGCTGGTGCTGCTTCAGCAGGCTTCTTCTTTTCTTTCTTGGCATCCTTCTCCTTTGTAGCCTTCTTCTTTGGCTCCTAGACCAAACAAAAAAATGTGGAAACATCAGAGTCAAACTAAGTTTGGCAACTTAAAAGTACAAACTTAGTACCTCAGGCTCAGCTTTCTTTGTGCTCGGCTGAGCTTCTGATTTATCAAGAGGCTTTGGACTCTCTGCAGTCTTTTTGGAATCCACCTTGACGACACTTTTTGATACCTCGAAGTCAAACTGTGGTAACTTCACAGAGATTGGTCCAAACAATGTTGTCAACTCTTCTTTAATCTGTAAAATTAACAGCGAGCAGCAATTACAAACACAGTAGCTAATCATACAGACACAAGGTGTGTTGTTAACTCCATAGTATTTACAGACTAGCTTGACAAACCTGGATGTAGTTCATCCACCTTATGACATGTGGGATCTTCTCCTTGTCTGAATCCGAGAGACCAATCTGAGAAACACAGCAAGTCAGCAAAACAAAGATGTCATTAAAACAACAGATAACAAGAACATCATAACAGTCCATTACCACTGAAGAATGCAAAGCTGCAAACACAGCAACATCAGCTGCAGATGGCGTCAATCCATCTCCCAACACCACTGACTTGACTGCTAACTCCACATTCAGCTTCTCAAGAGCTGCAAAGCAATCCTTTGAGAGACCTTCTGCATATTCCATCCACTTTAAGACCTGGAACATGCAAAATTGTGAATAAAACCGAATAAAAATCCATCCTTTACCACTATAGATAAGACATTGAATTGTAAACTCAAACAAACCAAACACAAACGAGAAGGGAGCTCAATAAAAATTCAATCTTTACAGTTCATAAGCACCTACCTCCTCGTTGTTTTGTGAAGACACTTCTTTTCCGGATGCCTTCAAGACATTAGAGTACAGCGTCTTGACATCACTCTCATCAGACCCTCCAAGACCAACCTTGATGAATCAATTCAATTTCAATACCCCCATTAGAACAAAGATCAGAAACTAAGCTACTTAGCTACAAAATCATGAATAAAAACGGTTCTTTCACTTACAGGGTCAACGGAGAAGTGTTTACAGACAGCTGATAGGATCATCTGCTTCGTCTTTGAATCCATCTTCTTCTTCTCTTTTATCGTTTTTGGGGCTCTTTGCTGAAAAACCAAACACTCCTGCCGTTTTCTCTCTTACATAGGGTTTTTGCCTCGAATATAACGGCGTTAACGGACTTCCAACTAGCGGCGTTATCTCAGTTTCCTATGGGCCTGAAATATAAATCGGGCCATTGATCGCATCCCATTATGGGCTTATCAGAAGGTCTTTTAGATTTAAATACATCGTTATAAAATATATAATTTTGTGTAACTAAAAATGTTATAAAGAGAAAGTGCAGGTGATTTAATTATTTAATGGGTAATTATCTGCTTTTTTTTTAAGTTTTGTCACCAAAATAGCCTTCAGAAAAAAAAGACCAAAATAACATTATTTTATTTTGAAAATTTTAATTTTTTTTTAATTTTAAAACTCCACCCAAAAAAATCCACCCCTTAACTCTAAACTCTAAGTAGATTAGTTAACCCTATGGTATAAATATATATTTACTCTTTAATAAAATTTATTGTAGTCATTTTCATCTTTGAAAACTATTTTGTGAAAATAAATTAAAAATTGATATTTTAGAGTACAACTCCAAATCCTTGAACTGTAAATGAATTTTATGGCAATCCTACATGTTAATCTACTAACTCTTCATTCCTTCAAATTAACAGAGTTTAGATCCCCAAAGAAAAAAACTAATTCACATCTTTTGTGATATTGATCAATGCAACCTAAGAAAAAAAAACTTTATCCAACGACAATTCCAAATTACTACTTAACATGCATAAGAAACATCCAAATTACAATTTACAAATCCACAGAATTTAATTACTTCTTAAATGTTAATTAAAATCCATATGATTTTGTGTAGTCAAAAGACAGGGAAAGAGCTTCAAAGTTGCTTTAGCAGTTAAAAAGAAGAAAAAAAAAAGTAAATGAAGCATCAAACGACGCCGTACGCAGCCCGTTTCGGTTAAAAAACGTGAAATCTGAATCTCTCATTCGCTGTCCGGATTCCGACAGATAGACAGAGGAGAGAGAGAGAAGGCGCGAAACACAGAGCTAGAGAAAGAGAGAGAGAAGGACGATCCAATTCCAAGAGCATGGATGATTCTTCGAACGCGAAATCTAACCAATGCCCGCCTCCTCTCTCCAACTCAACTCCGACGCCGTTTCGAGGACCGTACCATCGTCGAGCTCATTCCGAGGTTCAGTTCCGTCTCCCCGAAGATCTAGATCTCTCCGAGCCCTTCGGAGGGTTCGACGACCTCGGATCCGAAGATGACATCTTCTGCACCTACATGGACATCGAGAAACTCGGAGGATCCGGATCCGATTCGGCCGCTCCAAAGTCCGATAACCCGTTGTTTGCCGGTGAAGAAGGTGGGAGCTCGAGTTCGAGGCCTAGGCACAGGCACAGCCTCTCCGTCGATGGTGGGTCTTCGAGTTTGGAGTCGATCGAGGCTAAGAAAGCCATGGCTCCTGATAAGCTCGCTGAGCTTTGGGTCGTTGATCCCAAGAGAGCTAAAAGGTTTCCTCTTTTTTAACTCAAATGATTTGATTAAAATCTTTTTTTTAACAACAACTTGTTTTGTTTAAAATCTAGTTCCCGTTATTAGATCGTTAAGACTAGTTTACATATGTCTTGTTTTGTATAATTCGCGGGAAAAAAGATGGTTTCTTTATGATGTTGATGTGATGCATTACTTTTGGTTACGTGTTACATTTACTTTTGTTTTGACTATGATTCTTGAGTTTCAATGGTAACTGAAATTTTAGAGGTTCTACTATGCTGCTTTTGCTAGGTCTTTTTGGGTGAGAGTGTCCATGAGGGTCCCATAAGTATGTTTCTTTTTGTGATTCTTGAATTTGTACGACAATGTGTCTCTTTCATGATGATGTGACGCCCCCCTATAACTAGATATTTTTGTTTGATTTTGTCTGTTCAAGCTTGGTGTACTTGTACATTCTTGTTTTGGTTAGAGATTCTATCTAATAATGACTTTTTGTGTGTGTGTGTGTGGTACTTTCTCACAAGGCTTGAATATGTTTCAAGTTCAAACTTTTGAGATGATCCCTTTTTCACATTCCCTTTTTAGTAGTAGTCAAACTGTACATGATTGAAAGTTAAATAGTTTTAAAAGTGGCCTTTGGTTCGGAAAAGTTTGTGCATTAGTCTTGTGTTCATTCACTCTCATAATTGTTATGAACCTCTATGGTAGTGGTTGCTATTTTGGATAGCATGACTGTTATCAAACTACTAAATATGTTAAGTCTGTACTATTCTAAATTTTTGAAACATTTAGTCTAATCCTGTCTCGTGCACTCTGTGTAGGATAATTGCTAATAGACAATCTGCTGCTCGTTCAAAAGAGAGGAAGGCTCGGTACATTATGGAGCTCGAGAGGAAAGTTCAGACCTTGCAAACTGAAGCTACTACCCTTTCAGCACAACTCTCCTTGTTCCAGGTTTCTTTATTCACAAACTGCATTTGTAGTAACATTTACATTCTCATCTACTGCCTAATAACTTTGATTATTACAGAGAGACACAACTGGTTTGTCATCTGAAAATACAGAGCTCAAGCTTCGTTTACAAGTCATGGAACAACAAGCCAAGTTGCGAGATGGTATGTTAACCTGTCCCCTCTCTCCTCTTATGTTATTTAAGATCATTTACAGATGATTCTTCTCTACGCAGCACTAAACGACCAACTCAAAAAGGAAGTAGAGAGGCTGAAGTTCGCCACGGGAGAAGTCTCACACGCTGATGCTTATAACCTCGGGATGGCACACATGCAATACTCTCAACAGCAGCAGCAACCACCACAACAACAATCCTTCTTTCAACATCATCATCATCAGCAACAACAAACCGATGCTCAAAACCTGCAACAGATGACTCACCAGTTTCATCTCTTCCAGCCCAACAACAACAACAACAACCAAAACCTAAACATTATGCATCAGGCTACTTCTAATGCCTCGGGTCAGTCTCATTCCTTTGCAGAGGCAATGAATGAAGACCCTCTTGGCCGGTTACAGGGGCTTGACATTAGCAGCTGTGGCAGAGGCTCGAACTTTGGTAGGTCTGACACCGTCAGTGAAAGCAGTAGCACGATGTGAGTCAGCCTTGTGGATAAATCCTATTCTTTTGCTCTCTCCCTTCAAAAATCTTTAGCTAAATATGGTCGTCTGATTCATTTTTTTTTAATTCTGTAAAACTTTTATTTTCTTTATGAGGGGGTTTCAACAGAGACACAGGTGTTTTTAACTTTTCTGATTCATATTGTTCTTCCTTGGGAGCTATCAAAGTTGAACCAGTTACTTTTTTTTTATGTTTCTTTATGTGCTCTTGCTTCTTCATTTATTCCTGTAAACGTTGGATTTTGCTTTGCCTTTAAACCAGAAAAGAAACTGTTTTTATGTTTCAGGTCTCCTACATCACTTTCTCTTCTTTCGTTATTTCACAATTCAATGTTAATTACTTTGCTTCAAGCACAAGTTTCTTAGGACTTTCATAAGAACCCTATCTAAAATCAGTTTTTGTTTTCTTCACTGTTCTTAAACCGACATTAGGAATCAACTACTAAAAACCAATATAGTTTCATCAAAAAATATGAAAAACTTAATTAAATTGCTTAGAAAGCAAAAGAGTACAAATCAGTGTTGAGGCCACTCAGACGGTATCCTAACTACCTAACAACAAAATTAAATCCTCACATGAAAATCTATGAACTATATCTTCAGACTTAAGTTTATCTATTGTTGGCTCATAAGTTGGGTCATTGAAATGACGTTTTCTTTGGGACAGTGACAATTCTTCAGGCACGTAGTTATGGCAAGTCCCGGCAGTTTCGGGGCAACTAAGAGACAAGCCCCTTGTGATGGTTGCTTAGAGTGTGGTCCCTTTAGTTTTCTTTTGGTACGCTTTGGATAGATCTCACGTGACCTTTTTGTGGATACAATTCAATAGGTTTTACGTTTTTTTGGTTTCAATCGAATTCTTGCTCTTCCTACTTCAATATAGATGCGTCTATAATTGGCAATAAATTTAGACGAAATTCTAAAACTGTAATTTATGTTGTAGTTCTAGAGATGTCTGATTGTATGTTGAATACTATTGAAACACATTTTACAACTGAAATTCTAAATCTGTAATGTGTTTTTCCTGCCCAAAAAAACATTTCTATATTTCAGGGGATCATGAAGTAACCTGGTTAAAAACGAACCATAAATGGTTAAGTAGATTACATTTTAGACGTAGAAGATACTTTAATAAGATGCATAAAAGGGCCACGAAAATGACGTATTGGAAATATGCATGGGAGGAGCCTCACACGTCGAGAGCCTCTTGCATGTGCTTGTAACATGGTAGGACCATCTAGTGTCACACTTGCTATATTTTGTTTAATTATTAGTGGCCTCTCTAGTCAATCCATATCATTTAGATAGCTGAAGCAAAATAATACTTGTGATCAAACCCCCAAACCAAATCGTATCAATCAATCAATCAAGATTGAAATGGAATACTTATCTAAACAATACAATATATAATTACCGACTGGTATAATTGCTTCCCTATTCCAATGTGTTCACATTAACTAACCTTATAAGTTCATCGTGTAAATGGATCATTTGTAACATAAACATTTTGATCTAATAATGTCTTACATTAATGTTTTCTAAGATTGTCAAAATCTGTATGAGTGCTTTGAACATACTGACTGAAGTTATTGATGTGTATGATCTTCAACACAAATAAAAGATGAACCAAGAAACGAGATTATCTGTAGGTCTGACGCGGCGTGGAACAGGGAAGGACACCAGGCGGGTGTGGCGTGGGAGTTTGTAGGCATTGGGAAGGAACACCTCTGTTCAGGGTCCCAAACTTTTGCAAATGTTAAATCACCCCTTGTGGCGGAGGGGTTGGCGGTACTGGCAGCAATGGAGGAAGCGATTTCGTTGGATTTCAAACAAATCTCTTTCGAGTCTGACTCAAGTAAACTGATGACGGCAATCAATGATGGCTCAAATGTTTCAGATTTGCATGGAATCCTCAGCGACATCAACTCTCTATTTTTAGTTTTCGTTTCTGTATCTTTCTATTGGGTCAGTAGATCCTCTGTTTCTAACGTGGATGGTTTAGCCAAACAGGTGTTAAGAAACCTTGTAATGAACCCAGTTTCATTTTTCAATGAAGTTTAGTTTGTGAACAAAAAAAAAAATAATAATAAAAGATATTGATCATATGACCAACGCAAAATGAAAGAAGAGACAAACTAATAAAGACTTGTGTATTGAAGCATGTGCAAGTAGGAGCCACTTGATTACGAATCACATTTGGTCTAGCCGCAACATTTGCATGTGGCCACAACCTTCAAAGTCCCCCCTGATCTTACAAAATCATAAATACACACACTTTCCTTTATTTTCCTAACTGTTTAATCTGTTGTCCACATATATTAGTACGATATAAATATTATCTCTTGCTACTATTATAAACTCCAAAACTTCCCCTATATAAACTCAACTCCTCCACCCTTGATTCCACATCAGTCTCACTATTCTCACCAAATCAAATCCAATACTCAAAACCGAATTAATCAACCAGTCCAAAAAATGTATATTACATCATCTTCCAAATATTCTATAATCTCAATATTATCCATATTCAGCGTATTATTCTCCCTCCAAGGAACTAATGGGGACGACGGAGGTTGGCAAGGTGGTCACGCCACGTTCTACGGTGGCGGCGACGCGTCCGGCACCATGGGTATGGCCAAGAAATCTTATATATATATATAAGCTTATATTAATTAGTAAACTAATCTTTTTTTTACATTCATCTATTAGCTTAACACGTGGCTTAACCTAAATATTCAGGCGGGGCTTGTGGCTATGGGAATCTGTACAGCCAAGGTTACGGGACGAACACGGCGGCTTTAAGTACGGCACTGTTCAACAACGGACTTACGTGTGGCGCGTGCTACGAGATGAAGTGCAACGATGACCCGAGATGGTGTCTTGGCTCTACTATCACCGTCACGGCTACAAACTTTTGTCCACCGAACTTTGGCCTCTCAAACGATAATGGAGGATGGTGCAATCCTCCTCTTCAACATTTCGACCTCGCCGAGCCAGCTTTTCTCCAAATCGCTCAGTACCGTGCCGGCATTGTTCCCGTCTCTTTCCGAAGGTCCGTTTTACTTTTCTTGATACTTGAGTTGCAAGTAACAAAGCTGCTTAAGGTTTTACTAGAAACCAAGTTTTTAATAAAGATGAAAATGTATCGTACTCCCCATTCGTTACAATATAAATGTTTAAATTTTTTCATACACATTAAAAAAAAAAAATTTAATATTTTATCCATAATATTATATTAAATTTATGATGTTTTTAATTAATAAATCTAAAGAATAGAGATAAAACAAGAAAAATTATAGAATTTTGCATTAAAAATATAAAACGACATTTTAAGTAAATAAAAAATTACTTCTAAATCGACATATAAAATTTAAATATATACATAAATTAAACCGGAGAAAGTATTAATTATCATGTTTAAAAAAAGACCACATCCAAACAAACAATTAAAACTAAATTAATGAGTTATGTTGTTATGTAAGTGCAGAGTACCGTGTATGAAGAAAGGAGGAGTAAGGTTTACGATCAACGGGCACTCTTACTTCAACCTTGTCTTGATCTCGAACGTAGGAGGAGCAGGAGACGTCCACGCCGTTTCGATAAGAGGCTCAAAAACAGGGTCGTGGCAAGCAATGTCTAGGAACTGGGGACAAAACTGGCAGAGCAATTCTTACCTCAACGACCAGAGCCTCTCGTTCCAGGTCACCACCAGTGATGGTCGCACCGTCGTTAGCAATGACATTGCTCCTTCTAATTGGCAGTTCGGACAAACATTCCAAGGCGGTCAGTTCTGACTTTTGAGTCAAACAGTCATCCTATATCTCTCTCTCTCTGTTATGTGGTGCTGGTGTGGCTGCGTATTGCTGAGGTGGCTCATAAGCACCCGCTTAGCTTTCAATGGTTGTATTTAGCGTGCCTACGAAGAGCAAGTTTTTATTTTATTTTACATGTTTATTGAACTTAGCCCGTTGGCATACTCAAAACATCTTATATATAAATAACTCAATAAATTGAATTTCTATCACCAACAAAGAGCATATTGACTTTGAAGTCAACGGTTGCTCCACTACAAGAAAACATCGGCATACTGAGGAAAAAAATCGTCGGTATGTCGTCGGAATAACGCTATTCCGAGGACATACCGACGAAAAAGTGTCCTCGGAAATATCTCCTCGGAAATTCATATTTCGTCAGAATTTCGTCGGAAATTTCCGACGGAATTCCGAGGAAACTAAATTCCGAGGAAACTCCGAGGACTTCAAGTTCGTCGGAAGATTCCTCGGAATATACCGAGGGACGCCTTCCTCAGAATATTTTGATGGAATTCCGATGGTCCAATCCTCGGAAGTTTCGACGAAACATTCCTCGGAATGTTCATCGGGAATTTCCGAGGAACCTGGCCCTCGGAAAATTCCGAGGAAAATCTTTCCCTCGGAAAATTCCGAGGAACTTCTGTCTCTCGGAAAATTCCGAGGAACTTCCTTCCCTCGGAAAATTCCGAGGAACTTTTGTCCCTCGAAAAATTCCGAGAAACTTCTTTCCCTCGGAATTTCGGAAAAAAAATATTTTTTTAAAAAAATTAATTTTTAAAAAAAAAATTAAAATTTTTGAAATTTAAATTCGAAAATTTAAAATTAAAATTAAAATTGAAAACATAGTAGATAATATTCAAAGTTAAATAAAACATTCCGAGTTTTTGGTAAAAAAAAAAAAAAACTACGGGTCATGAATGTTCGGGAACACCTCGTTCGGGTACATCCTCCTCATCATCTCCATCATCTGCTCGTTCAGCCTCTTCTGTGTCTCATAGCCCGCCTGTTGAGCTGCCATCTGGGTCTCCAACGCAGATATCCGATCATCCTTGTCCTTCAGCTGAGCCGTAAGAACTTCTGGATCAACATATGGCGGTGGTGCAGAAGAAGGAGCAGCCGACCGGGAGCGACGACCCAAACCGACCAAACGTCCCTTCTTCTTTGGAACCGACTGAAATATAAATAACCAAATTTAAATAATATAAATTGATGATAAAATAAAAATCAAGAAATAAATAAATTGAACTTTAAAAAAAAAAGAACTTACCGATTCAACGATTTCGTTGATTCGAACCCGGGACAAGTTGGTCGAAGCCGTCGAATCGTCATCATCGGTTTGAAGCTGAGACACTTCGTCATACACCTGAGTTTGGACCAGGTCGACCACATCCCTCACAAGACCTTTTACATAATCAGCAATCGCATCCACACAGTCTTCAGCCAAATTATAATCCGTCTTAATGCCCATCAATCTTGTAGCAGATGATAAAGCTGAATGACCATCTCTGCAACCTTCGTACAATGGTTGCTTTCCAGCATCCAACATATCATAAAATCTCCTATCTTCGGCATTGGGTAAATCTTCCCCTCTAAAATGATCATTTACCATCTGCTCAGTACCTACACCATAATCTACATCCGTTCTAATTGGTTCTTCTAATCTAACCGCTGGATGAGGTTCGCTAGTACTACCATGTTCATAATCAGTTTCCCCATGATGATACCAAATTTTGTAACTTCGTGTAAACCCACTCAAATATAGATGAGTCCAAACATCCCACTCTTTAATAACCTTTTTATTTTTACAATTAGAGCAAGGACATCTTAACATACCTGTTTTTGCTTCCGGTTGTCGGTGAACTAACCTCATGAATTCGGTTATACCTCGTTGGTATTCTTCCGTAAGCAATCTCGTGTTCGGATCCAAATGAGGTCGATCGATCCAAGAACGAAAATAATTTGAAGAAGACATGTTTTTATGAATCAAATTCGTGTGTAAAGAGAGTGAGAGGGAGGATGAAGATATGGAGTGAATGAAGAGGAAGAGGGATGCTTGTATTTATAGTTGAAATCCTGCCGACAGACCGAGGAAATTCCGACGGAATTCCGATGCCAACGGCTAGTTCGTCGGAATTTCCTCGGAATTTTTAAAATCCCCCAACGGCTCTCCAACGGCTCTCCAACGGCTCTCTAACGTCTATAATATTTCCTCGGAATTCATCGGGTTTTTCCGAGGAATACAATTTTCCTCGGTATTCCATAAGAATATTCCGACGGAATGATATTTCCTCGGAATTCCGTCGGTATATTCCGAGGAAATTCCGAGGAAACCAAATTTTGTGTTTCCTCGGAATATCCTCGGAAATTCCTCGGGATTTTCCGAGGATTTCATTTTCCGTCGGAACGTCCGTCAGAATATCGTTGTTTTCTTGTAGTGCTATATAGGCCAATGATTAACACTAACATGATTCCCTAATACTCCACACAAAAGAGCTATTTGATATTTGTGTTGTCTGATGAGAGCCTTGTGATTATCTTCAATGGTTATATTTGGTAATATAGAAAGTCTTTTAAGGATTCAGCACAACTTCATGTCTTTTTACTTTTTAAGAATCCTAATTCGAAAATAAAATTTGCTTAATAACTCAAAAAGACATGAAAAGCAAAACTGTAAATTAGAAACAGTCGTCGTCATGGAACAAGAACTTGGATGCATGTCTGTCAGAATGAACATTTCCATTCCTGGTTGGTAAGCATTCCGCTGTTTTTAAGCTGCTAATGAATCTCTTTAACTAATTACAAAATGCTTTTGAGTGTAAGAAAAGGTAGGTCTCTTAAACACGCAAACTAAGCACTAATCTTATTAAATTAAATGAAAACTTATAGAAGTCAAAACTTACAAAAAATGAAATGTGATGACTGCTTCTTCATCTGTTCTGTCTTTCTCCTAATAGGACTTCCGGAGAAGTGCTAACTGTCTATCTCATCCATGGCTTCTGGAGCTGTTTTCAATTTGTCTGATTCTAGTCTTCTCAAAATCCTTCAAGGTGACATCACCGAGTGGTCCGTGGATGCGTCCTCCGATGCTATTGTAAGTCTCTCCTTCTCCATCAATTCAAATCCTAAAACTAAATGAAACTTGAGGGTTTGTGATGAAAAACGGTTGATAGCCTCTTGTATCATTTGATTGATGCTATTGCTTCATCGTTACTTTGACTTAGGCAGTATGTTTCTTCAGGTCAATCCAGCAAACAAGCGAATGCTAGGTGGTGGTGGCGCCGACGGAGGTAGCTTTACGAGTTTTGTCTTTATCAGTTTTCTACCAGTTCCATTGCCATTGTGTATATCCGTTAACACAAACTG
Source organism: Brassica rapa (assembly GCF_000309985.2). Classification (NCBI taxonomy): domain Eukaryota; kingdom Viridiplantae; phylum Streptophyta; class Magnoliopsida; order Brassicales; family Brassicaceae; genus Brassica; species Brassica rapa. The sequence goes on along the minus strand of NC_024799.2, from coordinate 1,056,635 downwards.
TGACCAATGTGAAATATAAAGGCAAATATAATTATATCTGTGACAGCAATACATAGAGCTGCTGGGCCACAGATGAGAGCAGCATGCTATGACATCCCTGAAGTTCGTCCTGGAGTGCGTTGTCCAACTGGTGAAGCAAGAATCACACCGTTGGTTACTCTTATTCTACTCATGTTTATAATCGTTGGATGTAGTTTGAATTAGGTATTGTTGATTAATGAAACATGTTGGATTACAAAAAATGAAACAGGGGTTTCAACTTGCATGCATCTCATGTGATCCACACTGTTGGACCCGTCTATTACTCAGACGTCAACCCTAGAGAGTCCCTCACCAGCTCTTACAGGTAAGCAGCTTCTCTTGTTCTACCCTATCTTTCTTGTTTCTTCTAAACATAACTCACTTATGTTTTGTTACAGAAATAGTCTTATAGTGGCGAAGGAAAACAACATCAAGTACATTGCATTTCCTGCCATATCTTGTGGGATTAATGGGTAAAATCTTCGCAACCAGAAACTTAACTCGTTTTCTTATTTGGGTTTGCTCTTAGAATGTATTGTTTTTGTTGTTAAAGATATCCTTCTGATGAAGCTGCTGTGATCGGTATATCAACGATCAAAGAATTCGCCAATGACTTTAAAGAGGTAAAGGATGCTTTATCTCGTCCATATTGTTACACTTGCATGGGATTCAAATGACATTTTCTTACAATCTTGTATTGTCATTCTTATGAAGGTGCATTTTATTATGTCCGCGGACGATATTTATAACGTGTGGGTAAACAAAGCAAATGAGATGCTACAAGAAGCTTAAGATTCCATCTGCCGCCTAAGTGAATGACCAAGTAAACATGAGTAAATAAGACTTTGTTATTTTGTGTTAGTGTGATGAGAGCCTTGTGTTATACTCAACACAAAGGAAACATTTGCCGTTATGTGTTATGTGATGAGAGCCTTGTGATATTCCATACAATGTTATATATGGTCCTTTGGATTTAAGAGTTGAAGTTGAACCCAACAAAAACAGTCGGTTTTATAAATAAATTCCAGTTTATTTGTAAACTAAACCCTCCTGCAATCCAACAAACTTACCTGAAAATTGAAAAAGGAAATTGTAGGATATTCTACTACAAAATATAGAAAAATATTAAAATTAACATGATCGTTAAAATAAAAAACCAAATTAAATATGATCGCTAAAATACAAAAAGAAAACTAAACATGATCGTTTAAGGAAAAAGGAAATTAAACGTGATCATTAAATAAAAGGAAATTAAACATGATCCTTAATATAAAAGGAAATTAGTTAAGGAACTTGTTGAAACAAAAAAAAAAAAGGAAATAGTGAAGAGACCACTCTAAAATTTCCTTTTTTGGGCTACCGACTGAACTTTCTTATAAATAACGCAGCGAAGTCTCCACCATGCATGAACCATATCAAACAAACCTAAATAGCTAAAGAGTATCTGAGTATTATGGAGAAGATGAATAGAGATCACCAAAGTAAACCTAAGGTTGATGAATCTTCATCAAAGTCTAACTATGTTCTTGGTCGTGAAGAGGGTTTTGAAGAGGGATCATCTTCATCTTCCCACAGTCACGTGAACAATCTCCAGGAACAGCAGAGACTCATGATGCTTCGTTCCCAAGGCATGCCTCGTCCTCCGGCTTTGAACCAACATGTCAATCACATGTACAATCTCGAGGAACACCAGAGACGGATGCTTCATTATCATCGCATGCCTCATACCGATCATCCAAGCAGCAGCTCCATTAACACTGTGAAGGCTCGGGTTTATCCGCCTGGTTCACGGTTTCTTCCAACCAACTTGGGGTGTTTAAGGGTTCATCTCCGCAACAAGGTAGACAAGAAGAAGAGCGGTTCCATAACAACTTTGGATCTGTACGAAGACGACCCGTGGCTTCTTGATCACGTGCAAAACGATCTGTTCCCTAGAGGCGAGTGGTACTACTTTACTCCTAGGAACAAAAGAGGTGCCACTTCATGTACCAGGACCGTTCGGGGAAGAGGAGGCGGTACATGGAAAACCACTAGTGGGAAAGAGCCGATCAAGGACAAAAACAATAAGGTGGAAGGTTACGTGCAGAGTCTAGTCTATAACAAGACTGATGTTAACGGAGATACAAAGCCTACTGGTTGGAACATGAAAGAGTATTGCCTTTATAAAAAAAATCAAGACGATTTGGTCTTGTGTCATCGCAAAGGTAATTTAAACAAGATAGGGTTCGCTGAGGAGGTTAAGAAGAACAACATCTTATCTAACCAAGTGCAAGAAGAACAAGGAGCTGGTGCTAATAGAGTTGATGAGATGAGGACGTTAGAGGAAGATCATGGTGAGGCCACTCAGCAGCAACAAGAGCAAGATGCACCACGGGTTCTAGTTCCTCCTCCTCCTCCTCCTCATGAAGCCACGGATCATGGTGAGGCCACTCGGCAACCACAACAACAAGAGCAAGACGCACAGGTTGTATATATTCCTCCTCATCATGAAGGTCAAGGTTTAGGAGTGGAGCAAGAAGATCATGGTGACGCCACTCAGCAGCAGCAACAAGAGCAAGATGCACCACCGGTTCTAGTTCCTCCTCCTCCTCCTCCTCATGAAGGTCAAGACCCAGTACTTGAGGCGATGATGAACGACGAGAACAACTTCATGACGAGGGGGGACGAAGACCAACAAAATCAGTGGGATGATTCAGATTTATATATTGACGTCGATGAACTCTTTAGCGAGGAAGAGATGATGCCAATGGATGACATTTTACAACAACCGGTTTCTCAAGCTCGAGATGTGGGAGAGAATCAGGTTATTAAGTCAGATTAAGTTTATGTCTCAGTGTGTAATGTTATCTGTTGTGGCATTCTTAGTTAAGTCCTAAGAGTCATCTTAGTTTGTCGTTTGAGTTTGTTTTTCACCTGCTTTGTACCTGTCTCTTGAGTTTTTTTTAGTTATCAAAAATATTCAAAAGAAATCAGGTAGGAACTGAGTTCCAATGAACTTTGGTCACGTTTTTGGTGCTCAGTAAATAGATAGGAAACGCTTCTTCTTCTTAATCATAACTCAGTAGAGATTACAACATACCAAACAATCCAGAAGAGGCGCTTTTTACTTGAGCCTCTCCTTTCTTAGTCTTTCTAGTTCCAACACCATTTGCCAGTCCTCTAGCGAAAGAGTGGTCTCCCCATAACTCACAGACATCATGCGAGCCATTGTCAACAATCTGCATAACCAACCAAACAAAATTGCCAAAAAAAAATCCTTATATATTTGATGAGAATAAACATTAAAGGAAGGCTTTATTTAGTACCTGCTCAAGTCTTGGCTGCCTAAACTACGATCCGTTTGCCTTAATTCAACCAAATCATTCTCCAGTACCTGTTGCAACTCCTCCCCAATGGAGTTGGATAACGATTTGCAAGTAGCTAAGTAACACCTCCAAGCTTCTGCTGTTTCTGGTGTGATGACTTGCAATGAGTTCACTTGGGAAGGTTGAAACGGTACAACCAAATCAGCAGGCATTATGTTCGATTTCCCCTCGGAGAAGATGAGCATTTGAGCGTCAGTGGCCATTTCCATTTTATAATATTGAAAATCATACTCCACCTGAAATAATAGCAACACACTCCATAAATTTATTATACAATTGTATTGATGTATTCTAAACTCTCTTTTCACATACATGAGTATTGTCTTTAGTTTTAAACAGTTAACTAGATTTTGACCCGCGTTTTCAAACCGCGAGTTTATTTTTTTATTTTTTTTTTCAATTGACAAATATTTAGTAAATGTCATATTTTCATATATTTGTGTTTTATTTTATAAAAGACTTAAATTTTTTATCTTTATTTATCGTATTTCATTTTAAATGACTATTTATTTTTAAAAAAATTAAATTTTATTTTTTTAATGAATTAAGTTGGTATAACTCTGATAAATTAATTTTATTATGTGGTTAATATTTTAATAAAAAGTTTTTATACTTTTAATAAAAATTTATACTTTTCAATGAAAAAATTCATTTTTTTTTATGAATGCTTAAATTATATTAAGAAAAGAAAAAAATAATAATTAAAAATAGTTGAAAAAAATTATTTGAACTTGGACTCAATAGCCCAAAGGAAAAAAAAATGTGAAAATTGGATTTGATTTCTTAATCGGCCCAAATGGCCCAAGAAATATATGATGTGGGCTGGATCCAAAAAAAATGACCCAATATAGATGTGTTATTAATATTTCTTGATTGACCTCAATGAAACGTGCAATGTTAGTAAAGAAAATGGCAGGCTAAGACAAAAAAGACAATATGATCATGCTTTAATAGTATAGATTTAATAAAAATTCAAATATTGCATAAATCAGTGGACCAACAATTATGAAATCTTTAAAGAAACGAACACAAAAAAGATTTTAAACATCTTTGACCATCATCTTATGTGAGTTCATGATGCAACTATGCCATAAATCAAGATTGTCATATTTTTTGAATTTTTATCAAAATCTGAAGGTTAACCCCTACCAAATTTAGTTTTTCAATAAGTGCTCTATATATTGAAGTTTACACTCTTTAGTGTTGTTTAATAATCTCAACCTCATTATACATTAACGTATGCTAAACTCTCTTTCGTAATACATAGACATCGCTCAAATTATTTAACAATTAATTTAATAAAATATTTTATACTGCTTAAATCAATAGACTAACCATTACAAAATATATATTCTCTATATAAAAGGTCACAACAAGGATTTCAAATTTCTTTGACCATCATCTTATGTCAATTCAGGATGCACTTATGCAATAAAAAATACATGTCGTATTTTTTGATTTTTTCTCAAAATCTGAAAGTTAACCCTTACGAAATTGAGTTTTCGGTAAATGCTCTATACAATAAAGTTTACATACGTTAGTGTTGTTTAAAAATTTCTAAACACTTTATACATTTGTATTAATTTATTATAAACTCTCTTTCATGGTACATGAGTATTTTGCTATAAATTTTTAACAGTTAATTTAATAAAACTTTATAGATTGTATAAATCAGTGGACTAACTACTATAAAATCTTTATGCTCTAGAAAAACGGACACAAAAAGAATTCCAAACATCTTTGACCATCATACTATGTCAGTGCTGGATGCAACTATGAAATAAACAAAATTATCATATTTTTGATTTTTTTTTTCAAAATCTGAAGGTTAACCCCTACAAAATTAAGTTTTCCAGTAACTGCTATATATATTGAAGTGTACACTCTTTAGTGTTTCTTAAAATTTTCTAACCACATTCTAAATTTGTATTAATATATGATATACTTTCTTTCATGTTACATAGACATCTCTCTAAAAATTTTAATAATTAATTTAATAAAACTTTTTATAATACTTAAATTAGTGGACTAACCACTATAAAATATATATTCTCTAGAGAAATGGACAATACATATTTAAAACCTCTTTGACCATCATCAATTGTCAGTTCAGGATGCATTTACGCAGTAAAAAAAAATTTCATATTTTTAAAAAATTTCTCAATATCTGAAGGTTAACAAAATTGAGTTATCGGTATATGGTCGATATAGTGAAGTTTACACTCTTTATTGTTGTTTGAAAATTTCTTCCCGCATTATACAATTATATTGATGTATTCTAAACTCTCTTTCCTGGTACATGAGTATTGCCTTTGCCTTTAATTTTTAACAGTTAATTTAATAAAAAATCATATATTGCATAAATCACTAGACCAACCACTATGAAATCTCTAGAGAAACAGACACAAAAAGAATTCCAAACCTCTTTGACCATCATACTATGTCATTGCTGGATGCAACTATGAAATAAAACAAGATTGTCATATTTTTGATTTTTTTTTCAAAATCTGAAGGTTAACGTCTACGAAATTAAGTTTTCCAGTAACTGCTATATATATTGAAGTGTTCACTCTTTAGTGTTTCTTAAAATTTTCTAAACACATTCTAATTTGTATTAATATATGATAAACTCTTTTTCATGTTACATAGACATCTCTCTAAACTTTTTAATAATTAATTTAACAAAACTATTTATAATGCTTAAATTAGTGGACTAACCACTATAAAATATATATTCTCTAGAGAAATGAACAATAAATATTTAAAACATCTTTGACCATCATCAATTGTCATTTCAGGATGCACTTTTTTTTTAACACTGAGAAATCCATTCAACATAAAAGGCCAACAACAGAGTCAAAGTACAAACGTACGGCTATGGTGGACATGCACCATGCAACGATAAAGGAAACAAAAGTTCAAACCCAATAGGGATAAAAAAAACAAGCGCACAAGGCAGAAGAAAATAATAATATCAAGACCACTCGAAGATAAAGATCTCGGATATAGTGGGTAAGAGTAACGGGATGGAAACAGTAATTAAGCCTCTCTTACTATCGCCTGATGAAGCCAAGCAGGTCCATTTCTTGCAACATAAGATTGGTACCGATGTTCCGATGTCACACTTACAGCTATTCTCAATGCAATGGAGTTTCTTTCAGGAAGAACTTTGTCAAAACGCCAAGCCGATAAAAGCTGCAACTTTGAGTTGATGATGTTTGAGACACGAAAGGATTCAGGATGCACTTATGTAGTAAAAAAAGATTGTCTTATTTTTTGAATTTTTCTCAATGTCTGAAGACCCCTACAAAATTGAGTTATCGTAAATGGTCGATATAAGTTTACACTCTTTATTGTTGTTTAAAAATTTCCTACCGCATTATACAATTGTATTGATGTATTATAAACTCCCTTTCCTGGTACATGAGTATTGCCTTTGCCTTTAATTTTTAACAGTTAATTTAATAAAAATTCATATATTGCATAAATCAGTGGACCAACCATTATGAAATCTCTTGAGAAACGGACACAAAAAAAGATTATAAACCTCTTTGACCATCATCTTATGTTAGTTCAAGATGAAACTATGCCATAAAGCAAGATTGTCATATTTTTGAATTTTTATCAAAATCTGAAGATTAACCCCCTAAGAAATTAAGTTTTCCAGTAAGTGCTCTATATATTGAAGTGTACATTCTTTAATGTTTCTTAAAATTTTCTGACCACATTTTAAATTTGTATTAATATATGATACTCTATTTCATGTTACATATACATTTTTCTAAAAAATTTAATAATTAATTTAATAAAAGCTTTTATAATGCTTAAATCAGTGGACAAACCATAAAATATATATTTTCTAGAGAAATGGACAATAAATATTTAAAAACTCTTTTACCAACATCAATTGTCAGTCCAGGATGCACTTATGCAGTAAAAAAAGATTGCCATATTTTTTGAATTTTTTTCAATATCTGAAAGTTAACCCCTACAAAATTAAGTTATCCGTAAATGGTCGATATAGTGAAGTTTACACTCTTACTTGTTGTTTAAAAATGTCTTACCGCATTATACAATTGTATTGATGTATTCTAAACTCCCTTTCCTGGTATATAAGTATTGTCTTTAATTTTTAACAGTTAATTTAATAAAAGTTCATATATTACGTAAATCAGTGGACGAACCACTATGAAATCTCTAGAGAAACGGACACAAAAAAGATTCCAAACCTCTTTGACCATCATCTTATGTTAGTTCAGGATGCAACTATGCCATAAGACAAGATTGTCATATTTTTGAATTTTTATCAATATCTGAAGGTTAACCCCTACGAAATTTAGTTTTTCAATAAGTGCTCTATATACTGAAGTTTACACTTTTTAGTGATGTTTAAAAATCTCAACCTCACTATACATTAATGTATGCTAAACTCTCTTTCGTGGTACATAGACATCGCTCAAATTGTTTAACAATTAATTTAATAAAACATTTTATACTGCTTAAATCAATAGATTAACCACTACAAAATATATAGTCTCTATAGAAAAGGTCACAGCAAGGATTTCAAATCTCTTTGACCATCATCTTATGTCAGTTTAGAATGCACTTATGCAATAAAAAATATATGTCATATTTTTTGAATTTTTCTCAAAATCTGAAGGTTAACACCATTACGAAATTGAGTTTTCGGTAAATGCTTTATATAATGAAGTTTACACACTTTAGTGTTGTTTAAAATTTTTAAATCATATTATACATTTGTATTAATTTATTCTAAACTTTCTTTCATGGTACATGAGTATTTTATTTAATTTTTTAACAGTTAATTTAGTAAAACTGCATAGATTTTATAAATCAGTGGACAAACTATTATGAAATCTCTATTCTCTAAAAAACGAACACAAAAACAATTTCAAACCTCTTTGACCTTGTACTATGTCAGTGTTGGATGCAACTATGCAATAAAAAAAGATTGTCATATTTTTAAATTTTTTCTCAAAATCTGAAAGTTTAACCCCTACAAAATTAAATTTTCTGATAAGTGTTCTATATATTGAAGTGTACACTCTTTACTGTTTCTTAAAATTTTTTAACCACATTCTAAATTTGTATTAATATATGAAAAACTTCCTTTCATATTACATAGATATCTCTAATTTTTTAATAATTAATTATATAAAACCATTATAAAATATATATTAATGCGATGCATGACGACAATTCACAATCGTTGATTCAATGCATGCATAGTACAGTATTATATTGCGAATATTGGATGCGTGACGACAATTCACAATTCACACCAACACTAATATTTCAAAGCAAAACACCAAATGTGTTTTTATATAATTTTAAGCTTCATATGTAATTTTAGGAATGATGTGCTTTTCAGAGTGGCACATTTTCTGCAAGTCAGCCAAAAGAAAAACATGTGCACGGGATTTTATAGATCGCTTTATTCTCATATACAACAGTCGCTTACAGTGGATCAAATTTCTAAGTATTAAGATTTAGAAGTTCAAAATGTTAGATTTAATAGTTTGACTATGGCATAATGTTACTATATCTTATTTTAAGGGAACATTGTACATTGCATATATTTTATAGAGAAATTCTTTAGAATAATTTTTTTTTTAGTTTTTATCAGAAAAATAGTTTCCAACGAAAAAACTGACCAAACTAAGTTTTACTAAGTCTTTTTAAAGATAGTTTATTTTTACTCTATAGTTAACTAATCTGGACTTATGGCTTAGAGTTAAGGGGTGGAGTTTTAGGGATAGGATTTCAAATTTTAAAAAATAAAAAATAAATATTAAAAATTTCAAAATAAAAAAAAATACTATTTTGGTTATTTTCTTTCTTGAGTGTTATTTTTGTAACAAAAACGTAAAAGTGGTTTCGAGAAAATTGTCCTATATATATATCATATTTCACACAATAGCTGCCCCCATGTGAGAGTTAATATTTGTAATGCTTTGTTAAAGGCCATGAAGCCAAAACTTGTTTAGCAAAAAACAAAATGAAGCAAAAACATGAATAGTTGTCGTTTTTGTTTTTAATTTGTAAATACAACTTGTCATATGGTGAATATTGGTTTAATAGCAAAGACTGCACAACTGACACAGTGTTCTTTTTGTCAACAACTGACGGAATGTTTTTGTGTTTTTGCCGCCTTTTATTAATCTCAAATAATATTTTTGAAAACATGAAATTTAATATACACCTGTGTAAACCCGTTTGGTTCATCAATTGTTTTAATGTAAATTTGGATTCCTTCGAACGATTAATATAACGTTATTATATTAATTAAATTAATCTCACGAACCAAGTAGAAACATGTTATTTTTATATATTGTTTAAAATCACTTCCAACTACCGATTACGTTTTTCTTTAAAAGAAAAATACAGGTTTATCTAATGAAATAGTGAGTATGAAACATACATACAAGAAGCTCCCATCAACACGAGAAAACGAGACAATTCAATATAGAGATCACTATTTATATAAAAAAAGACATAATTAAAATGTATAGATTTCAAAAATGAAGAAAAAGCAACAAAAAATGATCATGTGGAGACGCGACCTTTTAGGACAAAAAACATACATGAACAAGAAAACAAACATGTATGTATAAATATATAATGCAAAATGCTGAAATGTAGTATATGTGTAGAGAATACACATGAAAACGTATCATCAGTGGCCAATACCGGGGCTTGGGACATCACCTTGCCTTTTATAGATATCATCATCATAATCAGGCACTGGTGGTGATGGTGATGCTGAAGAGGCTCCATCATCATAATCACCTGAATAATCAACTTCCAGTTTCGTAGCCATCAACTTCCTGCTCTTCATTGTCGGGAAATACTTTCCGCCGTGAAATGCTTCCGGCTCAGATCTAGTAATGCCTCTCATTTTGAATCCGTGAATCGAAGGAGCTATGGAGATGAGTATGAACGAGAGTAACAAAACGTGAAGCTTAATTTTCCTTTCATCCATTTCGCGAAGAAACCTTCAAGAACACAATCAAATGGGTGAAATAAGAAATTTTGTATATACGGGTTTTCTTTCTTCTTGATGACTTTAGGGTCCAAGAAGAGATTGTGTGCTATAAATAACTATGTAAGAAAAGAAATATTGAATTATTAAATCTGGAGGGCCAACTTTGTTGAAATTGGCAAACAATGGTCATGATAAATTTATAACATGTCTACTATTTACTTTTTTTTCTCTTTTCTTAATGTTATCTTCTTTTTATCGCATGATCCATCATTGCATGCTTTGTTCTGTGACAAGTCGTATCTTTGTTGGAAAATTGATTAAGACAATATGTAGACGGTGAGTCATGTATTAATAACTTATTTATTTAAATCAAACACAATTAATAAACTTTTCAACTAGGATGCATAACTTTTTTGTCAAAAAAAAAATTAGGTAAAAAAAAAATGGTAAAAGAGAGAACGTGAAAGTTCTGGTAGCCAGACACATGAAAATCTGGTGTGGTACAGATTCGAACTTAGGTCCTTTTAGAGATCTACGGAACGCCTTGATCACCCAACCACAGACGTGTGGTTTTTTTTGTAATTAGTCATGGAAGACTAGTTAATATTGACTTGAAGAGTTTATAAGCGAAGTATGCAGACTGACATATACTAACATCGGAGACACTTGCCATGATTGGTCAATGCAGGCTGAAGTGGTAGCTCGAATAAAGCATGGGGCTATAAATTAGGATTTAGGTTAGTATGTGTAATCAAAGGTACCTATAATATCTAACGACATAATATTCCAGCACAGAAGAAGTATATAATTGCGTTTGCTTAACTTATAATAATCATGTCTCGCTTAGAAACTTAGAAATGCACTACATGTTACAAAAAAAAATTGTAGTTTGTTGCTAATTGTAGAAAATAGACACGTATGTACCATTGGGATCCGTTCAAGTAAGTGATGGGCTTAATGCGAAAGAAATATTAACTTATATTTTATTTAACAAGATTACCTACTTATGTGTCACAAACTACATTATACCACTACACTAATTACTCATAACTTGCTAAGATCTCTTATATAATCAAACTTATTACTTCACCTGATTAACATCCTATCTTTCAAACTATTCATGTAACTATACAAATCATCGGCTCATCTTGCACAAAGAATTGCTCTATCACAGAGGAAATGATATACAATAAGTTGCAGATACTGATTGCCATAGAAATGATGTCATGCTTTGAAAGTATATCGTCATCACACATAAGACATATCAATTTAAAGAAAAATGGATAAGAAAGAGTCATACGGTGGACCCCTCAACTCTCGACTAGCATGTGATAACAACTTCTCTATCAGATCAAACACAAAGACCTATCTACTGAGTTAACGTCATTGTGATGTAATAATAATCTTACAGTTTAGATTATTGTATCAAATTTTGGTTTGTTTGTTGTTGTTGTTGTTAACTCAACAAAGAGCTAGATTCATTGTAATTACTAAAGTAAAACATTAAATTTTCTACTGTCAAGAGATCTCTAAATGATCCTGATAAAAAGAAGCATATGCGTTTAACCTCTGGAACTTCACATTTAGCACCATAACAAAACAAAAAAAAAACTCTTAGTCATTGTTTTCTGTTGGTAAACATAAGAGATAAAACCTAAGAAACCAATTCAAATATTCTGTTTGACAAGTTGAGACTGAGATGCTGAAGGCAATGAGTTCACCGTGCTCGGTTTGCCACTGAACCTCTCTGTATAAGATTGCTGACTCTGCAAAAACAAAACCTGATGGATCATACAAAAGACTCAAGGAGAAAAAAAATGGTGAATGAACTGTACCATTTCAGGAATGTAAGTGCCTGTCCCTCTTGATCTCCTCATGTTCTGCAACGAGTTTGATGAACCATTCATATTCCTCCGATGGAAATCATTCTTTTGTCCGGCCACAAACCAACGAACAATGTCCCAAGAACTTGTGTGGTCTTGCCCCTGCCCCTGAGGGATCCACTTATGCTGAGTCTCTCCGTGAAACCCTTTCCCATAAACAAGACTCTTGAAGTATCCTTCAAAGTCTCCTCTGAGCTCAGACGCTTCTGCTCTCCCAGTGCCAAACGCCACGACAGGCTCCTCCACGTCTTGTCTCTGTCCCTTGCCGTTCCTCTCCAACGAGCTACAAAAGAACTTCTCCAGTTTCCATCCCATGGCTTCTCCAGGCACTGAGAGCACATCTTTGAGCTTCCTAGCTCCCAGAGTAAAAGCATGTCTTATACGTTGCAAATTGCCTAATAAAATTACAAATCATTAGCTTAATGTTGTGGACTCTTGCTGCATCAATTGGGAGGTTACCTTTTGTCACACTACGGCCAAGGTTGTTACTGTGCTTCAAAGGATCCACTATGTTGAAATGCTTCACAGGGAAGTAATGACCGTTTGCTTCAACAGCTTTAGTTGGAACCGAATACAACTCAATGCACTCTCTGAAGAACTTCTCGTTCAGGACAACCTCAGCATCATTACAAGGCATATCAGGCAGAGAAGATATGGGGACTGGACCGTTGACAGTTACACAGTAGCTGTCCCAATCAAACGATGCATAGTAATCCAAGAACTTAAACAGCACCTGTTGATACCATATGTTTAAAATCTTAGAACCAATGGGAATATAAGCTTAAGAGTTATTATTATACACACACTCACCGCTAAAGGACCAGAGAGTGATGAATAAGAGATGTTGATGATATGCAAGACTAGTACTGCCAATGCATAAGTCGAAATCAATCCAGTGTTGGCGCCGAGGATGCGGCTCTCATAGTAGCACCAAGCTTTGATCAAGATGATGCTACGCTTGAATAGATGGTCCTTCCCAAAGATCTGGTCAACCTAACAGAGAAACCAAATCAAAGAGGAATGATGGAAGAACTATTTATAAATGTCTACCTGCTCTAAGAAACATAATGCGCAGAGTCCAGCCATTTGATTGAAGGAGATGTCTACAGCAATGTTCCTGATACTGCATTTTATGACCTTAACCTACCACCACCACCATAAGCATGTAATGAGTTTTATGAAATACAAATAAATCAAAAAGACACAAAGGGGATCAAACAAAAAACCTGTGCTGGGATGTATTGAACATCAGTCACATGGAAATCAGATTCTCCTCCGTCTTCAGCTCTAAGCATACTGCACAATGCATTAGCCAAGTCCTCCTCTTTATCTTGAGGAGTTAGGACTGTCAGATCAATATCTCCATCTGGTAGATATGTTTTCAGTGGCACGGAGCCAAACAAGAAGACCTGCAATGGTACATAGAGTTTAGGGACAAGATAATAGTCCTAGCTCCAAATCTAGTCACACAGCAGTACAACTTTGTGTGCAACATCACAAACAAGATATCATCATCAAACAAAGTATCATCAACTAATCAGTATAAATATTTGTTTAGTTTTTTTTTCTAATGAACAAAAGAGAAAGCCAAGCAAGTCTAACCTCAATTCCAAGACGATCTTTAATAAGGGTCTGGACATAATCGATGATCTCGTTCCTGCTTTTGTCTGAGACAAAGACAGGTTGGATGGCGTTTAGTATCTCCTGAGCCCTTTCCTCGGCAACCATCCAGAGCTCTCCATCTATTGCCATTGTTGATAGTGACAGAGACGATGATGATGAGGAGGATGAAGATGAGGAGAGTGACATCCTCTCTTGAAGATCAGCCATTTGAAACACACAACACTTCAGATTAACTAAAACCCAGGAAGAGTCACCTTAAGGAGATTACTTGTCTGAAAATGAAATATCAAGACATATACAAAGCATTAGAACCAAAGGTATGAAGAAGACAAAGGCAGAGACTGAAACTGAATCACCACAGAAACACAGACCAGAGAAGAAAAAAAAAAAGAGGGAAGATAAAATCTTGAATTGGAGATCTCAATTCCACCAATGAATGCTTCATAACAATTCAAGCCAAACCAGTGACTAATTAACATTCTAAGCACGTCAATAAACTCAAAACAGGGCAAGAAACAATGATATGTAAATGCGATTGTTAGGCATCCCTACTTTCTTAGCTTCCTCAAAGCCAAAACTCACATAAAAATTAAAACTTTGACTGCTTTTGCACAGCTTCCATGGCACCACAATGATTGCTACAAGCTTAAACTAGTTTCAGGAATCTCAAAGGACAAACCTTTATCAACCTCGTAGATGCAGAAAATAGTTTTTTTTTCTTTTCTTTTTCTTTTTGAGTTGTAAGTAACGAAAAGGTACCTGTGCTTTTAGTACATGTGTCAAGATCCTTCCTTTGAACAAAACCCGTGTTGGGTTTTTAACTCATCCTGCAAAACAATAGACATCCAGAAAAAAAATAAAAAATCAAAACTTTATATGAACAATAGATTGTAAACAGATTTAGGGTTTTAGGATTTTTTTTTGATTTAATTGGCATTTGTGTTTCACCTTCCAATATAAAAAAATAGAAAAAAATGAAATTGAGAAGAGAATTTCAACGAAAATGTTTGGTGGTGTAATTAATTTGAGACAATGGTGATTTAGATTTTTTTTTTTTTTAAGAGATGAGATCGATAGTAAAGAGGAGAAAGAAAAACCACTGAAACTCCGGCGGAAAATGTGGCAGCTTGGCGTCTAAACAAGGAGAAGATAAAACCAAGTTAAAATGAATATGAAACGATGGCTGGGAAAATTAAATAAATAAAAAAGTCAATGAAATTTTTGGAAGATTCCTGGAGTGTGTGTGACTTTATGAGTCATGAATACAATTATATATTTTCTCCATTTAAGATAGATATTTTTTAAAATATATAAATATAAGATAGATTTTATATTTTGACCCAAAAAAAAAAGGATAGATTTTATATTTCCTATGCAGTAATTTTTTTAAAAAAAATGAATTTATTATTTATTAAAAATTATTAAAAATTGATAACTATAAAAAATGTTGTATGGTGTATGGATACTCTTAATCTAACATGGATTCTGAAATTTAGTATTTGTATAAATACGTATTGTAGCCTAAACATACTACTATTAATAACTTTTTTTAATAAAGTGATACTAATTTAAACGTCCTTGTTTTTTTTAGAAAATCTTCTGAAATTTAGCTTTGTGTTCATAAATAATACAAAACAAAAATTAATTTTAATACATAATATTTTATAAAAAATGGACAGAAACTGATACTATTATTGAGAGGATCGGGTCGGATCTGCAAGATTACAAGTACTTTTAATTATGATTTGTTTTAATTGCAAGAAAAACTATATATATATATATACGTATATTATAAATAAAAAAATATTGTATATTAACAATAGAGTTTCAAATTATTGATTACTCAAATCCTTATGAGTGCTGAGTGCATGTCGGTAAGACGTGATGATGAGTGTACGTAGGCTATTCAAACATATATATGTCCATAATAGACGAGAGTATAAATAGCTTTTTCATGATTGTGAGTAAATTGTTTTTCTTTTCTAAAACAAACATTGTAGTTGTTTTAAGAGTTTTAGAAAATGGTCTAACTTCTAAATTAGCTTGAAGAAATTGACAGATTACCATGTTAATAGCCTTTACATGTGTCCTACCAAAACAAACGGCTAAAAGGAAAACTACTTGAAATGTTAATCTCGTTAATACAATTAGTCTAAGCAGGCAGCAAATATCAAAAACAAGAAGTCGAATGTGATGCACTTTGTTCTACTGATATCTTTATTTTTGTGATTTGTTTCACTCCATCAATTCTATATACATGTTTTGACTGTATAGTCTCCATCCATTGTTATAAATCCACGAGTAACCTTCCTTAGCCTTTCCATTATTGTTATAAACCAAGGAATAACCTTCTTTCTCTACCATAGTACCAGGTCCTCATCTCCATGATATACTTTGCCTTATCATAGGCATATTTAACTCATCAGATCCTATTCAAAGGAAGGAGGGTCAGATCCATTTATACTATTATCTTTAAAATCAATAATACGGTAAAAATGTCCACTGTACATTATATAAAGCTATAAATACAGTAGGAAAAACTGAATATACTATTTGTTATCTAACTTATTTTCTTTACAATAACCCTACTTCTTGAATGAGCCATAAAGTCATATATTTTTGAAACCACTAGTATGTATAGTATAAAAGGTAATTAATAACAGGTATCTTGAGATAATCAAACCCACATCTCCAAATTATCCTTTGTGCAAGTCAAAGTAACTACTCTTGCTTCAAACTATATTCATATTCATTCCACCAGGAAAACAGTATTCAGGTTGCATTATTTTGCCAGATCAACAAATTAATGAAGCAAACATGAGTAACAACTTCTATTGAATTGAGTGAAGGACTACAAGGTAAATATAAAGAGAGTAGTAAGGGAGAGGGGTACAAATCAAACTAAGGGAGAGGGGTACAAATCGTTTTCATGCAATGCAAATATAAAGTAAACTCCACCGACAAACTAAGAAAGAAACTTAAACTGAAGTAAACATGAGTTAGTCTGAAGATCCTCCTACTGCATCTTGAGCGTGAGAAACCGGTTGTAAATGTGCTTCATTGGCATCATTTTTAATACTTTCAAAACATAAATCTAAATCATCAAACTGATATTGTTGGTTTTCGTCCAACACCGGCATGAAGTTGTTGTCGTTGTTCGGCGTCCAAAACCATGAAGGACGAGCTCGAACCTGTGGTGCATCTTGCTCTTGTTTCTGCTTCTGAGTGGCGTCACCATGATCATCCTGTCGCATCGTGATCATCGTCTCAAACCCTAGTTCATGACTTTCATGAAGAGGAGGAGGAACTAGAACCGGTGGTGCATCTTGCTCTTGTGGCTGCTGCTGCTGAGTAGCTTCACCATGATCTTCTTTTAGCATTGTCATGAAGTTGTTGCCGTTGTACTGCGACATCATCATCATCATCGTCTCCATTCCTGAATCTTGACCTTCAAGAACTGGAACCGGTGGTGCATCTTGATGTTGCTGCTGCTGAGTGGCCTCACCATGATCCGTGGCTTCATGAGGAGGAGGAGGAGGAGGAGGAGGAGGAGGAGGAAGAGAAGGAACTAGAACCCGTGGTGCATCTTGCTCTTGTTTCTGCTGAGTGGCCTCACCATGATCTTCCTCTAACGTCCTCATCTCATCAACTCTATTAGCACCAGCTTCTTGTTCTTCTTGCACTTGTTTCGATAAGATGTTGTTCTTCACCTCCTCAGCGAACCCTTTCTTTTCTAAATTACCTTTTAGACGACACAAGACCAAATCGTCTTGATTTTCCTCATAAAGGCAATACTCTTTCATGTTCCAACCAGTAGGCTTTATATCTCCGTTAACATCAGTCTTGTTATAGACTAGACTCTGCACGTAACCTTCCACCTTATTGTTTTTGTCCTTGATCGGCTCTTTCCCACTAGTGGTTTTCCATGTACCGCCTTCTCTTCCCCGAACGGTCCTGGTACATGAAGTGGCACCTCTTTTGTTCCTAGGAGTAAAGTAGTACCACTCGCCTCTAGGGAACAGATCGTTTTGCACGTGATCAAGAAGCCACGGGTCGTCTTCGTACAGATCCAAAGTTGTTATGGAACCGCTCTTCTTCTTGTCTACCTTGTTGCGGAGATGAACCCTTAAACACCCCAAGTTGGTTGGAAGAAACCGTGAACCAGGCGGATAAACCCGAGCCTTCACAGTGTCAATGGAGCTGCTGCTTGGATGATCGGTATGAGGCATGCGATGATAATGAAGCATCCGTCTCTGGTGTTCCTCGAGATTGTACATGTGATTGACATGTTGGTTGAAAGCCGGATGAGGACGAGGCATGCCTGGGGAACGAAGCATCATGAGTCTCTGCTGTTCCCGGAGATTATTGTTCACGCGGGTATGGGAAGATGAAGATGATCCCTCTTCACGACCAAGAACATAGTTAGACTTTGATGAAGATTCATCAACCTTTGATTTACTTTGGTCTCCATTCATCTTCTCCATAATACTCAGATAATACTCTGTATCTATTTAGGTTTGTTTGATATGGTTCATGGTGGAGTCTTGGCTGAGTTATTTATAAGAATACAGTTCAGTCGGTAGCCCAAAAAAGGAAAAATTGAGAGTGATCTCTTCACTATTTCCTTTTATTTCCAACATTTATCTCTTATAAAGTTTTAAAAAAAACATTTATCTCTTATTTTTATTTTTTATTATTAAAATTAAATATTTTAAGTTACTCAATTTACTATTTCCTTTTTATATCAACAATCATGTTTAATATCTTTTTTTTACCAAATCTTTTTTTTCTTGTTCCTTATATAATTTTCTTTTTGTTTTAAAGATCATGTTTAATTTCCTTTTTTAGAATTTAATATTTTGAGTTGAATATCCTATACAATATCCTATATTTCAACTCTATAAATATAAAAATTGTTTAGTAAATATACAACTTCCTAAACAATCATCACCTTCAGTTTTTGAGAAAAAAATTCAAAAATATGAAAATCTTGCTTTATTGCATAGGTGCATCATGTATTAGCATATGATGATTTTTTAAAGAGGTTTGGATTTTTTTTTTCTGTTTCTCTAGAGAATAGAAATTTTATAGTGCGTTAATCCACTGATTTAAGCAGCATAAAGCATTTTATAAAATTAATTTTAAAATATTAGAGTGATGACTATGTAATATGAAAGATAGTTTAGCATAAATAATGTATAATGTGGTTTAAATTTTTTAAACAACACTAAAGAGTGTAAACTTCAATATATAGAGCACTTACCGAAAAGGTAAATTTCGTAGGGATTAACCTTTAGATTTTTGATTAAAAAAAACAAACAAAAATATGAAAATATTTCTTTATGGAATAGTTGCATCCTTAAGTGACATAGATGATGGTCAAAAAAGTTTGAAATCTTTATTGTGTCTATTTTTCTAGAAAATAGAGAATTTTTTGTTAGTCCAGTGATTTAGACAATATATGAAGTTTTATTAAATTAACAGTTGAAAAATTAAAGATACTCATGTACCATGAAATAGATTTTATAATACATTAATAAAAAGTTATAATGTGGTTGAGAAAATTTAAACAACACTGAACAAAGAAAACTTCATTATATAGAGCATTTACCAGAAATAAAATTTTGTATGGGTGTTAACCTTCAGATTTTGAGAAAATTTTAAAAATAATGATAATCTTGTTTTATTGCATAATTGCATCCTGCACTGACATAGGATGATGGTAAAAAATGTTTGTGTCCGTTTTTCTAGAAAATAGATATTTATAGTGGTTAGTCCAATTATTTAAGCACTATGTAGATTTTTATAAAATTAATTTATAAAAAAATTAGAGCGATGTTTATGTACCATGAAAGAGATTTAGCATACATTATTAAAAATGTAGAATGTGGCTACAAAATTTTAAGCAACACTAAAGAGTGTAAACATCAATATAAAGGGCACTTACCGAAAACTTAATTTCATAGGTTAACCTTCAGATTTTGAGAAAAATAAAAAAAATATGAAAATCTTGGTTTATTGCATAGTTGCATCATTCACTCACATATGATAATTTTCAAAGAGGTTTGAATTTTTTTTTTGTGTACGTTTCTCTAGAGAATAGAGATTTCATAGTGATTACTCCACTAATTTAGGTAATATATGAAGTTTTATTAAATAAACAGTTAAAAATTAGAAAAATAGTAATGCACCATGAAAGAGAGTTTATAATACATTAATACAAATGTATGATGTGGTTATAAATTTTTAAACACCACTAAAGAGTGTAATTGTTAAAATATTAGAAAGATGTCTATGTACCATAAAAGAGAATTTATCATATATTATTACAAATTTAGAATGTAGTTAGAAATTTGAAAGCAACACTAAGGGGTGTAAACTTTAATATATACATCATTTACCGAAAAAACTCAATTTCATAGGGGTTAACCTTCAGATTTTGAAGAATAATCAAAAATATGAAAATGTTGCTTTATTTCATAGTTTCATCTTGCAATAACATAGGATGATAGTGAAAGATTTTTGGAATCTTTTTGTGTCTGTTTCTTTAGATAATAGAGATTTCATAGCGTTAGTCCACTAATTTAGGCAATATACGAAGTTTTATTAAATTAATTGTTTAAAAATTAGAGAGAATACACATGTACCATGAAATAGTGTTTAGAATATATTAAGACAAATGTATAATGTGGTTAGAAAATTTTAAATAAAAATAAAGAGTGTAAACTTTATTTATCGAGAATTTACCGACAATCTATTTTCGTAGGGGTGTTAACCTTTAGATTTTGAGAAAAATAAAAAAATATGACAAACTTGTTTTATTGCATAGTTGAATCATGCGCTGACAAATGATGATGGTCAAAAAGGTTTGAAATATTTTTGTGTCCGTTTATCTGGAGAATAGATATTCAATAATGGTTAGTCCACTGATTTAAGCAGTATAAAACGTTTTATAAAATTAATTTTAAAAATATTAGAGCGATGTCTATGTAACATGAAAGATAGTTTAGCATACATAATGTATAATGTGGTTAGAAATTTTATAAAAACTCTAAAGAGTATAAACTTCAATATATAGAGCACTTACCGAAAAAGTAAATTTCGTAGGGATAACCTTTAGATTTTTGATAAAAAAAATAAAAAGAAAAATCTTTCTTAATGGAATAGTTGCATCCTAAAGTGACATAGGAAGATGGTTAAAAAGGGTTGGAATCTTTATTGTATCTGTTTCTCTAGAAAATAGAGATTTTTTTGTTAGTCTACTGATTTAGACAATATATGAAGTTTTATTAAATTGACAGTTGAAAAATTAAAGATACTCATGTACCATGAGATAGATTTTATAATACATTAATAAAAAATTATAATTTGGTTAAAAAAAATTAAACAACACTAAACAGAGAAAAGTTCATTATATAGAGCATTTACCGAAAATCAAATTTTGTATGGGTGTTAACCTTCAGATTTTGAGAAAATTTCAAAAATAATGACAATCTTGTTTTATTGCATAATTGCATCATGCATCGACATAGGATGATGGTCAAAAAAGTTTGAAATATTTTTTGTATTCGTTTCTCTAGAGAATATATATTTATAGTGGTTAGTCCAATTATTTAAGCAGTATGTAGATTTTTTATAAAATTAATTGTTAAAATTTAGAGCGATTTTTATGTACCATGAAAGAAATTTAACATACATTATTAAAAATGTAGAATGTGGCTAGAAAATTTTAAGCAATAATAAAGAGTGTAAACATTAATATAAAGAGCACTTACCGAAAAACTTAATTTCGTAGGTTAACTTCCAGATTTTGAGAAAAATTCAAATATGAAAATCTTGCTTTATTGCATAGTTGCATCATGCACTGGCAAATGATGATTTTCAATGAGGGTGGGAATTTTTTTGTGTATGTTTCTCTAGAGAATAGAGATTTCATAGTGATTAAGTCCACTGATTTAGGAAATATATGAAGTTTTATTAAATTAACAGTTAAAAATTAGAAACAATACTAATGTACCATGAAATAGATTTTAGAATACTTTAATGCAAATGTATAATGTGGTTTTAAATTTTTAAACACCACTAAAGAGTGTAAATTGAGTTAAAAATTTTAAACTCAATTTCGTGGGGGGGGGGGGGGGGGGATATTGAATAGTTGCATCATGCACTGATATAGGATGTTGGTCCAAAAGGTTTGAAATCTTTTTTTGTGTCCAATTCTCTAGAGAGTAGAAATTTCATGAACGTTAGTTCACTAATTTAGGCAATATATGAAGTTTTATTAAATTAATTGTTAAAAGTTAGATACTATACTCATGTACCATGAAATATAGTTTAGAATACATTTAGAAAAATGTAGAATGTAGTTAAAAATTTTCAAACAACACTAAAGAGTGTAAACTTCTTTATATAGAGCATTTACCGAAAACTCAATTTAGTAGGGGTTAACCTTCAGATTTTGAGAAAATTCAAAAAATATGAAAGTCTTGTTTAATTGCATAAGTGCATCATGAACTGACATAGCATGATGGTCAAAGAGGTTTGAGATCTCTATTGTGCACATTTCTAGAGAGAATATATATTTTATAGTTGTCAGTCCACTGATATAAGCAGTATATAAAGTTTTATTAAATTAATTCTTAAAAAAATTAAAGATATTTTTATTTACCATGAAAAAGAGTTTAGAATATATTTCTACAAATATCGAATGTGGTAAAAAAATTAATCAACACTAAAGAGTGTAAACTTCAATATATAGTGCACTCACCGAAATACTCAATTTCGTAGGGGTTAATCTTCAGATTTTGAGAAAAAATCAAAAATATGATATGTTGATTTATGACATAGTTGCATCCTACACTGACATAGAATGATGGCCAAAGAGGCTTGTAATTGTTTTGTGTCTATTTCTCTAGAGATAGAGATTTCATAGTGGTAAGTCTACTGATTTAGACAATATATGATTTTTTATCAAATTAACTGTTAAAAATTAGAGGCGATACTCAAGTACAATGAAAGAGAGCTTATAATACATTAATACAAATTTGTAATATGGTAGAAATTTATGAACAACACTAAAGAGTGTAAACTTCATTATATATAATATTTTATTACTACTTTTTATTATTTTAAAACAATGTATTGCTTATTTTATAAAAAAATTAAGAATACAACAAAACCAAAATCTAAAAACTAAAAACCAAAACCGAAAGCCAAAAGCTAATAATTAAAAACCAAAATCTAAAAGTTAAAAACCAAAAACCAAAAATCTAAAAACTAAAAACTAAAACCAAAAACTAATGGAAACAATCATTACCTTTATTTCGTAGATGGTGATTGTTTACCAATAAAAATATTTTTATATAGAAATATAAAAATATTTTTGAGTTGAATATCCTATACAATTGTAAATTTAGAGTTGAAATATTTTTATATTTCGATTTACAAATAAACCGAAGTTTGATTATAAACCAAAGAGTGAAAGTAAAAACATGTATCCAGCAGTCAGGAACAGGATCATTGACATTACCTTGCGTCTGGGAGGGAAGTGAAGAACAAAAACATCATTTTAGTAGACGTGTAATCGCTATTCTATTCCATTTAATTTCCAAAACACGAAAGATTACACATCTCTAAGAACAAAACTTAGTGTAAGGCAGTAAGGGAATGTGTACTTGTTCTCTTTTAATATCTAATTCCTTGAGCAACCTCAAAGAAGTGTGCAACGTTCTCTTCAGGTGTTCCAACTTTAATACCATGTCTTAGATTCAGAATATGTTTCTCTCTCCCAGATTTCTCCACAGTATCTTGAATCCTTCTTGTGATAAACTCTTTAGATCCGAACAAAACTCCCGGATCCACGTTTCCTTGAACCGCTATGTCTCTTCCTAGCCTGTCCCTTCCTTCAGCCATGTCCACTGTCAAGTCCAAGCTCACAACATCCACACCGTTCCGAGCCAACCTCTTTAGTAAGCCTCCTGATCCACTCGCGTAGAGTATTAAAGGTAGGTTTGGGTGAGTTTGTTTCACAGCTTCAACTATCTGTTTAAGGTAAGGTAAGCTTAACTCCTCAAAGTCCACAGGGCTTAGCTCCGTGGCCCAAGAATCAAAGATTTGAACTGCTTGAGCTCCGCTGTCTGCTTGGTAGCGTATGTATGTGATCATTGACGTTGTGAACTTTTGGAGTAAAGCATGTAGAACCTGAAGAAAGAAACAAACATCTGAGAAAGTTTGTACCAAGTGTTTAAAGGTTAAGAACCTTACCTTAGGTTGAGAGAAACCTAATATTTTGATATGTGTGAAGTTCTTAGACGAAACACCTTCGATTACATAGGAGGAAAGAGTAAACGGAGCTCCAACAAAACCAAGAACAACACCTTCATTCCCCACCTGAAAACAAAACATGTTCTGATATAAGTGTTCTGATATAAGTGTTCTGGTATAATATAAGTGAATTGATCCATTTATCTTATATATTAATTAGGATTTTTTTCAACTACCGACGTGGGAGACTTAGTATCTAATAATCAAGAGCTTAAGAGCATTTATCATTATGACTACCTCGTTTCTTAATCTCTTGAGTGCTTCTCCAACGTAAGGAACGGACTCCTCCGGTATGAATTCTTTAACTTGATCAACATCAGCAGCTGACTGCGGCGGGCTGAAGATGATGTGGCCTTTTCCTTTAACAATGTCAAAAGGTATGTTCATTCCAGACAAAAGGAGTGAGAATGTCCGAGAACAGAATCACACCGTCTGGCTTGAACACCTTCCAGGGCTGCAGAGAGATCTCCACCACAAGATCAGCGTGGCAAAAATGACAACGTTGCCTTGTCAGCAGATTTTTGCCGTGTCATTAAAAGAGAGCTGATGTGGCTTCAACGTTACCTTGTCAGCACAATAATCGCACTGCTATTATTGTTCTACAAAATCTTCTTTTTTTATAAAGTTCCTAGCATTTCAAATCTGCAATATATATTTTTTTTGATTTTTTACTAAAGAATTAAACCATTTTAAGGTATACAAGTCGAACAAAAATTATAATATAGGGAATCACTTTTTTCATCTTAATATAGGAATAACTATGTTTGCACAATACATATGCATGACAGTGGTTGAAATTTTGAGCCAGTATTTAAACCTTTGAGAACTAGCTTCCCAAGATTTTCAGGAACTGCAATGGTA
Source organism: Brassica rapa (assembly GCF_000309985.2). NCBI lineage: Eukaryota > Viridiplantae > Streptophyta > Magnoliopsida > Brassicales > Brassicaceae > Brassica > Brassica rapa. The sequence continues at coordinate 1,031,553 of NC_024799.2, read as the reverse complement.
ACCATATGTCCATAGAGGAGGACAGATATTGAATACTGGATAAGATTGAATTAATGTTGATAGTATTTGTAGAGAAAGTATCTGATTCAATCTTGAAACGGTAACCAATTTTTTTACTTTCGTTATATAAGTAGAATTCGAAAAACAAAACCAACGTAACAAAACATATGTAGACTGTACAGATGTAACAAAAGAGTGTATGAGTGTGTTAAAAATAGGTTATATAGTTTGAGTACATCACTATGGTTTAGGTGGCCATTTAATCTCTGGTTCTGAGTAGTGACCGTCTAGAATTCATATTAGCCGTTTAGAATCTATAGCCTAGCTACACCACCCAACCGACTGCTCTCTTGAACTAGAACTGCCTAAACATCTTGATCTTCTTCTTTTTTTTTTTGAACTGGCCTAAACAATTGTCTAGACCGTCGTTTGTAACTTTGTTTTTATCTTAAATCTATATGTAGAATACATTTAGCGTATATAGGGTGGATATATGAAATAAATAAGAGGAGCTATACGTCTTATATTTTCTAACTAACTTTGTCTTCATATTTCTCTATCGAATTTAAGCAAATCTCAGTACGGTCCAGGAACGGCATCTCCTATTCATTAATACGGCTCAACTGTACATCCAGCGATCCACAGTCATCCACCTTGCTTACCCCTCTTTTGTATCCTACAGTATATCATTTTCAACGAAATTAATTGTCACACGGTTTTTAATTTACAGGATATTGTATGCAGCTACCACATGAATTCACTTGATTTCTAGCTAGGTTCAGTCAGTAGCAAGAACAATAAAAGACCATACATACTAGGAGTAATGTTAATGCATGTTATGAGTAAATAAAATAGTAACATCTAACAATATTAAGTCGCATACACATTCGCCCCCACTCACTTATTATCTAACCATTTATTGCCCTCTGCAATTATTTTCGAGTATCCTATATATTCCATATGATCATCCATGTGAAATTCGCCAATAGAAAAATTCAGAAAATAATACAGACTACAAAAAAATACAAGAAAGCATAATATAAACACATGACATGTGCTTGCTTAGACACTCCATGCAAATAGAGATCCTTTAATTCTTCCGCAAACTTCTCTTACACTAACAAAGCATCACTTTTCATAAATAGATGCACCTTTGTCTCTCTTTCATATCTGAAGAAGCTTCGTTGTCTTCGGATCTCGCATTTCCATTTTCGTAGCTTAGTTCTGATAAAACCTGACTCAAAACATATCCAAGAGAGGGAGTTTTGCTAGATCACGTCAAACATTTAATGACAATGTCAGAAAGATCAGAAGACAACACAAACGTAGTCAGATCTTTAAATGTAATCGTAAAGGAGAGCTCGCAGGTCAATACATCATCAAGAATCTATTACTACGGCGGAGCTTCCGTGCCGTTTTTGTGGGAGACACGGCCAGGCACACCAAAACACCCTCGTTTCTCTGAATCATTTCATCTTCCGCCGTTAACGCCGCCTCCGTCATATTTCTCCTCATCCTTGTCCTCCGGGAACAAACTGAGCAAAGCTAGAACGAAACAAACTCGATCAGTTAAGACCCTTTTCAACGCAAAGCATCACGTGTCGTGTCCTTCGTTTTCTTGGTCGTCTACCACGTCGTCTTCTTCTTCCTCTATGTCCTCGTCTCCTAGGTCTAAAACAGTGTATCCTGCCAACAAATGTTTTCTTTTTTGCTCGAGATCGTACGTTAAAGATGACGACGAGGAAGAGATTGGTTCATCGTCTCCGACGTCAACGTTGTATTATAAAAGAGGGTTTAGCTCATCAATGGGAAGTATGAAGAGAGCTTTGAGTTCTGTTCTTAGCAACCGATCTAGTCGTAATGATCTTAGATTGATTTAATGGCATGTTGTCTTATTTCGTTTGTTGTTATGAAACCTAGGATCTTGGTTTTTAGCTTCACTGTTTTTAATGTTTTGACTTTTGCCTCTTTGAACACACATATTAGTGTTTGATCGTGTTCACTGCTAATGATCACATGTTTTGATCATATTGCTCGTTGTAACTTTAGTAATTTCATTGTTTGGAGTTTATGAAATTTAAATGAATATTTTGTTACGCTAAAACTAAATCGATCGATGGGGTGTTTATTGAGATTTTTTTTCGCCGAAATGTGTTTGTTTATTTTTCTCGAATTTACTATTAGCCGTCAAATTTTATTATGTGAACGACAAGCTTTATCTAAGAACTAAAGACGAAAAAAAATATGGATGATTAACTGACCATGTGCCATTTATTGACTCTATTCATATACCCTTGGTTTTTGAAAAACATATTCATTCTCTCAGTTTAAACCAGTAAAACCAAAACCAGAATGGTCAACGTCAACAAAAAACAGTGATAAGAAACAACAATGAACTGATACCTTTCAACCGTTTTGAAGATGCTAACTATAATTTTAATCATATTTCTCTTTTTATAGTAAGTGTTGTTTTAGATTTCAATGCAAAATTTTGACACACAATTCCTAACTTAATCTCAAATGTAATAAATAATTTCAAGAAGCAACTGTAATCTTGAGGACTATTATTTTTAATATGGCTTTTTGGGTTGTGCGAAAACTGAAAAGAGAAACGACTGTCCTTTAAAAACCAAAGTTCATAGAGAGAAAAGGAGAACAAAGAGCGTTACCTGAAATTGTGGGTAGTAGTTTTTTTTGTCGTCATGATATTTGTGCATGTATGACATTTAACAACAGAAGTAATTTTCCCAAAAGAAGATTTCCTTAGAATATGCAACTTTTTGGGTGTCAAAATTTCAAATTGTGTGTATCCTATATCTTAGTGTAGTTTAATCAACCACATAGTTAATCAGACACATAATTCGGGGGTAAGGCCTACAAAATAACGGTCCAATGGGGCTCGGATCCATGTTAAAATAAGTATATTGTCCAGCCCAAATTATATTTGTAATTCGATTTTTCAATTTTGCAAGTAACACTTAAATTATATTTTATATGTCATTAAATAATATTCTCTGCTAATTCTAAATTTTAAATTTTAATATTTTAAGAATAAAAACTCTAAATTTTAATACAAAGAAGAGAGAACAACGGGGCGACGAGTTAGGCTACGAATACGGGTCAAACAAGAATATACAAGTGCAAAACTTTCTTAGAGTCTAAGCAATATTCTTCTTTCTATTGGATTTTGAATTGAAACTGGAGATAAATTGAATAATTATTATTTTACAGTTACCAAGATATATATATAACTTATGGATGTTAATCTCAGGGTTATGCCACCATCTGAACTCAAATCTATAAAGTGCATATTAACAAATATATAATATCGTTGTGATAACAATATTACCTTTTTGTAACACCGAAATTCTGAACCATGATATCTTTTCGAATATGAAAGCCAAGCTGACTTAATCCTCTCCATGATACATATTTTTACGCAAGTGCTATCTACGCCATTGTTAGATGTGTGTTCGTGGTTCAAGATTTAAGTAACCTTTAACGATTGACGAGGAAATTTGATAAAATGTTTGGTACTACTAACTGTGGTCTACAGAGTATATATATGGGCCTATAGTTAATAACAAATAATATGTTTTCTAAATGCTTCACCAAATTTTTACTGTTATGAACTTTCAAACCTATTAAGCTATCGTTGATCAGTTTAGTATCGTCAGGCGGTCCATTCGCGTGCAACGGTGTAGACATATATATAATCCTGTAATGCCATAAAGAATTACCTGCAAACTTGGTTACATAATATAAAACGTAAATTTGATTTCTAAGAAGTATAAATTTGATTCCTATTAAAAATAAAGCAGAAGCGTTATAAATGTGAAGCAAAAGTCCACATGCGGTCTTCCAGGCTACAATATATCTGATTTGGCGTGAACGGAACTCGCGACTCCACGCTGGCCCATCACTTCTACTTTCTCTACTGTTTAGGCAGATTGACAGGTGTATCAAGGATGCAATCTTGGCTCGTCTCAACCGCAAGGGGTTCAGAAATCTTCTAAGCCTCTGGTTTGCTAATGAGTAACTGATCTATTACCTGATCTCTTCCCCTAGTTTCATGTAGGCTTTTTCCACTTTTTTTTTGGGTTTTATGAAACTATAATAGCTTCGCCGAACTGATGTAAACAAAACTGTTCCTTTTGGTATAAATTCACATTTTATCAAAAAAAAAAAAAAGTCCACATGCGGCCATGGGAAAACAAAAATATTTAAAGTAGGCATTAAGCACAAAATCCACCTGTTGTTGACTGGCCGATGAATGAGTGACTACATGCATGCATATTTGTATATGATTATAATTGTGTGTGATCATCAGAACTTTTTTTTCTGAACACAGATCATCAGATTCATAAGGTCAAAACAAAAATAAAAATAAAAACCCTCACGGGTCACGTGCTTAAGCTGTAAATACAGTTCTTCAGTCTTTCATTAACTATAGATATCTTCAGTTGTTTTCATCTTAAAAGAGACACTGTTCTGCTTCTCGAGCTACCAAACCCCTTTCATCTCCTTCAGAAAGGTCTATTCAACCCAGCCTCAACATTTTCTTATATATCTATCTTTATATTGACACAGGTATATATCGTGATTAGTAAATTTTAAACTTCGTATTTTACTTGCCTTTAAAGCCTTCCTTACCAATCTTCCTTCACACCCTCTTTAAAAGTCACTTGACTTTAATATTTCTCTTTTTGTTTCTTTCTGCTTTTCTCTCTTTTCTTTCGATCATCTGAGAGCATGCTTGAATGTCAAGAGAAAGGTAAAAAGTGAACATCTCACTAGTGAAACCCTTTTTCTCTTTACAATGATTTAATTTTAATTACCCTCAAATTGGTGGATATGGTTCATTTTCACTTTTTAGTCATGTTTTAACCAAGCTAAAGTTCTTATTTGGTTCCTTTGTTTAGGGAGAGACTTGAAGAGATAGGGAAGAAGATCAAAAGAGAAGCAGATGCTTGGCCTAATCAAATGGCAGGAATTAGAAGACATATATCTGGTCCTCCTGGAGCCCTCAATACCATTACTCCTTGTGCGGCATGTAAACTTCTGCGCAGACGATGCGCTCAAGAATGTCCATTTTCGCCTTATTTCTCCCCATATGAGCCTCTTAAGTTCGCGTCGGTCCACAAAGTCTTTGGAGCTAGCAACGTCTCCAAGATGCTAATGGTAATAACAAAACACAAATATCATCATTTTATAGTGATAATGATCATATGTTTCTTTGGTCGTAACATAAACGGGGACTAGTCTGTCTGGCTTTCATTATAAAATATATCATTAAAAAAAAAAAAAATACTTTTGGCATTATTTTCATAATGTTAATATTTTTAACACTAACCAGGAGGTACCGGAAGGCCAGAGAGCAGACGCGGCAAATAGCCTCGTGTATGAAGCAAACGTGAGGTTAAGAGATCCAGTGTACGGTTGCATGGGAGCAATCTCAGCTCTACAACAACAAGTTCAAGCTTTACAAGCCGAGCTTACGGCCGTACGATCTGAGATTCTCAAGTACAAGCAACGAGAAGCTGTCGCCACTTTGATCGTACCGTCCAATTCCCAATATCACAACTCTGGCGGCGTCTCCGTCATTGCACTACCACCACAAACGCCGTCAACTCCACCGCAACCTACGGCGGCTCATCCTCCGCCTCCTCCATCTTCTTGTGTTTACTCTCAACCAACCACAAGAGCACTAGAATACGGCGAGATTGAAAGTGAGAACAACTCCTACTTCGGTTAAAATTTATTTGAATCATTCTACAAACACACATACATATAATTTATTTCCATAATTTGTGGTCCGACAATTATAACTAAGTTAAATAAATATAAGGGAGGAGGATGATGTTAAAGAGCCTGTCACTAATCGATCAAATGTATATTTATATTAGCGCTGTTCTTTTTCTTGACGCTGCGGCAGCGATCAGCGGGTAAAAAACACGAAGAAAATATTATAATTAACGCCATCGTCTTTCAAGTTTGTGTCGCTGGCTTTATAAAAACATCCGCGTTCTCCAACTTTCTTGCCGCCGTAATTTATGGCGTCACAAAAGTCTCCAATATTTGATCGCCGCGTTTTTGATTTTCTATTTTAGCCACAGTAACAAAAAAGATGAAGCTACTGTGTAGTGTATTTTTGTGTCGCCCAACGCTGTCGCGGCGTCAGCTAAAAGAACAGATGTTCATTATGTACTCTTTACATTTTACATAATCGATATTGAGATGAGGTTGAAACGTTGTTCTTAAACCCACAACGTGGAAGTCCAGTTACAAACTTCCAGTACAGAACAGACTCGAAGTCTATTTATTTATGTCTTATATAGAAGATAAAGAAACTCGATAATTTCATTGATTAAATCTTTAATAAACTACACATATGATATATTTGAATTTTGGGTAGCTTAAATTCATTTAATGAGTCATGCGTACTTAAACTTTTTAAAAATCTAGAATCCAAGCAACGTAGTGAGTTAATCCTACAAAAAGCTACTTGCACCAACTTTTTGTGATAGCTGGCTTTGAATGTGCACATATACATCTTATACACACACACATATCCCTTATATATTAAAAGAGAAGCATTGTAATAAATGCATTCACACTATAATATACATGTGGCAGCCTCACAATGATTTGATAATAAATATGTTAACGCGTTCACACTATATTCATAAATGTGTTCACACTATATACTTTTTTATTTTTTTAATATAAAACTTATGTGCATGGTTCAAATAAAACTTTGGATTTTTCGGTTCGAATCAAAACAAATAACGAATCAAAAGCTAAACTATATATATATATATATATTATTTTTATTGTTTACGGATAAAGTTGGGCAAAATATTTATAAGTTTTGATTCAATTCGTTATCTGTTTTGATTTGAACCAAAAAATATGGACATTGTAACTCTACGAAACAAATCAACTACTAAAATACAATTAAAAAAAACAAATCACAAATACCAATATTTTTAGAAACGGATATCAAATTTGATCTGTTATATGCATATATATACATATATGTACAGAATTATATATATATATATGTTATATATATTATAGTTTATATAAGTTTTACAATATTTTTATGGATTAAATTTATTATATTAGGTATTAAAATTTAAAAGTTAAATAATATTTTATTTTTGTAATAAAATGTTATTATTAAAATTTTCAATTATTTTTTAAATTTTATTTTATTTACGGATCAAATCAGATATTCTTTAAAATTCTAAATCATTTCGGATATCAGAGTTAAAGCCTTTTTTATTTTTAATTAATTTTAATTTTATCTTTCATGTATTATTTAGAACAAAAATGTTATTTAATACTAATTAACAATATATTTATATATTTATCATTTATTTTTATATACTTTTACATACATATACATGTGCACCTTGATGTGAACACTGTATAAGTATTTACCACCAGTGAAGTATCAATTTTTTTTTGGAAGTTGAAACATTTTTTTTCTTAATGTTTCTTTCACTACCGACCAAATTATAGTAAAATGATTTGTCTTAATAATTTTTTTTTCTTGAACTATTATCCATTTACAAACTATGAAACCATTGGTTCAACATGACGATTATCTAAATTATAACATGAAAATAAATAAATAAAAATAATTTTTGGATTTTACCGAAAAAACTAAAAAACAAACGTTCTAACATAATAAACCAAAATAAATATTAATTTAAAATAATGGTTATATTTTAGGAGATTAAAAACAAAAAATAACTTAAAACCGAACCGATATCCATTTTTAAATAGATTTGTTTTTTTTTATTAAAAATAACAAAACTAATAATCACATTCCGCGCAAGGCGCGGATTATTACCTAGTATATATATATTGGGTGAACTGTCAGCTGTATATAAATATCACTAGTTTATCTTATTCATTTTAATTAATTTTACTTTCGGTGTTTCCTTAGCGTATCGAATTAATCAATACATCTTCTTGCGGACCAGATTCATGCAGTGTTCGGTGGGATGTGCTTTGATCAAAAGTAGCGAATTTCTTTCTTTTTTTGGAGCAATTAGAAAAAAAAGATATAGTTGCCAAAGTATCCGATATATTAATTTAGTCGAGATATATAAGTCTTTTATTTGGCATCGTCAAGATATGTAAGTCAATAACATATAGTCTAATCCAATATGTTAGACGTTATATATAGTTAATTGTCCGGATCCGGTTCATGTGAATCCTTCTAGGTGAAAGTGTATGTGACCAATGAGAATTGGTTTCTGTGTTCAACTAGTAGAACAAAACGATATATAGAACGTGAGCAATAACTTAGGTCGTCCAAGTGGTGCTTGTTTGCTTAGGATAAACACTAAAGTTTTATTCATATCATGTTAATCAAAATACCACAACTTACATGTTTTTTGAGAAAACCGTATATATAAATCACTCATTGTTATAGCTAGATAGTAAGAGGAGATGTATCTAAGGATTTGACCTCCATTTGAACACATCCTCCATTAAACAATTTGGTCTCATCACTCTTGTAAATATACTTGCTAGCTGCCCACAAGAACAATCCCATGTTCACAATCGAAATCACCATTAGAAACCCATAATAGTAATCTAGCCTAGAATCGTTCAAGTTATCCCCAATCCAACTCTTGCCTCCCCCTTTACTTGTGATCTTATCAATCATTGTCATCAAGAAGCTGTTCAAGAAATTCCCAAGACCGATCCCACTGGTAAAAAACGTTGTCCCAAGGCTCTGCATCTCCTCAGGTGACTGATCGTAGAAAAACTCAAGCAAACCAATCGCGTCAAACACACCCCCAATGCCCAGAAGACAGTATTGAGGGAGCAACCAGAAAATGCTCATAGGCACAACTTGTTTAGGGTTAGTTATGTGAAATTCTTTTATTACGTGCATCCTCTTGACCTCTACAGCCGAAGCAACAGCTATTGCAACAATTTGGATCAAAAACCCTATTCCTAGCCGTTGGAGTATGGTGATCCCTCTAGGGTTTCCAGTTTTCTTGCGCATGAAGGGAACAAAGTATTTGCGACACCCGTCACCTCCTATCTGGAGGACAGCGTGTCACCACCGACGCGTCATCATACAACAATGTGACATCCGTCTCCTTCTCACTAAGGACGACGGGCCACCAACAATATCCCATAATATAAAAGCCCATAAACCCAATAACGCTCACCCAAGCCCAAATAAAATCCGAAAGAAAAGTCCAGTAGCACCAAGTCCGTCCAAATATCACATACTTATTTGTCTCACCTGAAAAAAAAGGGAAGAGTGAGGGGTGAGCGATAGGTGAATCGCCCAGTGAGGTATGGGGGATGCTACCCCGAAGTCCATGGACCCGGACATAGCACTCCGAATAAATATAAATTAATTCTAATGCATGTCAAACACGGTACCTAAAGTACCCAAGCAACAAACAATGGTCCTAGCGAGGTGCACACTCGCCGCCCACTAACAGGCCAAACAACACAACTCGAGATAGTGCTCGGACACCGCCCGTGGACGATTTATCGACACTTCCAGGCTACAGCTCAACCGGTCGACTATAGTTGGCCATAACCTCATACAATCCGGCATACAGAAGTCCGTCTCTGTATCCGTCTCCACACTAAAACAATCCTAGCTAAGAATTTACATTAAGTGAAGCAATCAATATTGAATCATCTAGCCCCCTAGTTCCGGTTTATGCAAAGAACCTAATAACTAAACAAGCAATGACAGACTCGATTTCAAGCAGACGGAACACATTAGAAATAAATTATACTTATTCGAGGTCCTAAGCCGTGTAAGAGGAGTTCGGGAATAGACCCTCACCTTAGCAATAGAAAAATAGTGTTTATGAACTCCAGCTGCTCAAATAGACTCCATATCTGAAATCAGATCGAAATTCTGAGTCAGACGCCTTTCGAACGGTTAAAAACGGGACTGGTCAAGGTTTGCGAAAAAGTCAACTCGCTGGTCAAAGGTCAATCCGGTCAACTCTTGACCAGAAATCGATTTGACATAACCGGCCGGTTTACTTTAACCGAACGAAATTAATTTAAACCGGTCAAACCAGTCAACCAACCGGTTTACCGAGTCAACACCGGTTTACCGAGTCAACCGACTTGACTCGCTGAGCTGACTCGGCCGAGTTGACCGAGTCACCGGCGAGTCACCGGTGTCGGTCACCGGCCGCGACGGCGGAGGGCGGCGGCGTCTTACCGGAAAGTTTGTCGGCGGCGACGGCGGAGGCGATTCCCGGCGGCGGCGGAGCTGTGGCGGAGGCGACTTCTGGCAGCGGCGGAGATGCGGCGGAGGACGGTGGCGGAAGACGGCGGAGGCGATATCCGGCGGCGGCGCGTGGAAGAAACGCGCGCAGTCGGCGTAACTTTTGGAGGCGCGTACGGCTTCGTCTGAACTCCGATTGCGGCGTGGTCGGTGTCTACGGCTTCGTCTCGACGAGAGGAACACGATGATGGTCTTGCATGCGAGAGATTCTCAACGGTTATGGAGATATAGCTGATTTACTGAACGGACGAAAACAAAGCTTAAGAGGCGGCGGTTTCCGGCGATTCTAAGCTGCGGTTGATGGTGATGACGAGCTTGGCGATGTGCTGGCGTGTGGTGGTTCCGGCGATCTCTGGTGGCAACATGCATTGGTTTTTATCTTTCTTTCTCTCACTCTCTCTCTCTCTCTCTCTCTCATTTCTTCTTCTCTCTAACTTCTGAGTTTTATTTTCTTGTTGCAAAAGGAGAAATCAATGTAGAGGTAGGTATTTATAGGCAAATAATTGTCTTACAGGTAAATGCATATGACTTAGCTGGCTAACAAACTCCAAAACCGGGATCGGGTCGTTACAATTCTCCCCCACTACAAAGAATTCGTCCCCGAATTCGAGTCGTCCGTTAATTCCCCAACATCATTGAAACGAACTTGAATAATCAATATGCTCGCTTTCTCAGGTCTCATCTCACTCTCAACATACTCTGACAAACACAGTCGATTTTCTCTAAACTGCTTTCGCTTGATGATCTGAATTCTACACTAGCTGACAAGGCGAGTACAATCTTCTTGCGGTGATTTGGCGTCTGCTGCAAAATAATTCTGGTCTTCTTTCAACTTTTCTCAATGCTGACACATGAACCACGTTGTAAAAATCTGATACACTGCTAATAAAACAGCTGCAAGCAACTGCTCTAATCCGCTCCTTCGAAGGATACAATCCCATGTACCTTGGTTCCTTTAGCTTCTGAGTCTTAGATCCCTCCTGAAATGTCCTTATTTTCAGGTATACTAAATAACCTATATGTAACTCCAAATCTTTATGGCGCTTAGCTGCATAAATTATCTGACGTTATGTGCTTCCCAAAGCCAATTTTTGAGCATATCTATTTGCTCTACCGTCTCTTGAACCATTAGTAATTTTAACTCATGTCGCTCCCCCACTTTGGTCCAACAAAGTGGTATACGATAAAGCCTACCATAAACAGCCTCGTACTGTCCATCTCAATGCTTGAATGATAATTGTCGATATAGGTAAACTCTATTAGAGGTCGATGCTTTCTGAACTTCCATCCCATTGGAAGACGCAATCCCTGAATATATCCTTTAAGTTCTGAGTAGTCCTCTGACCATTTGTATGTTGATAATAAGTTGTATTCTTGTGAACGCTTGTCCCAAACGCCTTCTGAATGAATCCAAAATGTAGAGGTGAACTTTGAATCCCAATCCGATACAATGTTGACAAGAGCTTCATGCAACCTCAAAATCATGTTGATGAAAATCTGCACCAACTGATCAGCTCTCTCTGCCTTCTAAATTATTTAGGAGATGGATTCACTCGGTAAGTCTATCCATGACTACCCATATGGCATCCTTTCCACATACGGTGATTTAAAAATCCAGTAACGATATTCATAATCACCATGTCTCATTCCACTTTGTCAAAAGCATGCTCAACAATAACCTGAACCGTATATAATCCTCATGGAAAACCAGCTGACTTACATATCCTTGCGACGCAATGTGGCTACAATCTTTTCATAATAGGTCAATGATAGTAACGCTTAATATCTTTGAACTCCTTATTATTTCCGATGGGTAGAGTAACATAAGTGATGTGTTTGCTGTAAGATCCCTTTTCTTAACAGCTTATCGTCCAACACACAAACTCGGTTTCGATATAGGTACGTCCTGCTCAAAGCTGTATGATCTCCAATATTCTCAATCTCGATCTATTCAACGAAAACCATAACGCTAACCTGCGCATGGTGTATCTTCCATAGCAAAACTGCATGCTCCAATCCTCAAGGCAATATGTCTTTCCCTTGACAATACGACACACAATTTGAGACTAGCAACTGTCCCAGTAAACTCCTGACCTTCCTTTGTTCCAAATACGTCGCTCATATGCCTACCCAAGACATTTGTCACCTGGTTGTCCTTACCAGATGGCATGCGATATCCAAACTGCAGCCTGCTACAAACTCATTCCGACTGCACTGCCAAATTGTAATTTTTAATGTGTAGATAAATGTCAGACTCTAATGATCCCATAGAATCTGGACTTCCTTCTCGTACAATTACGATCTCCAAAACTATAACGTAATTACCACTACAACCTCTCTGGCGTGATGCATATGAATGACTTAATCTTCTTACCTCAATTTAAATCCAAGCCAGTATCTGACACATCAGAGTAAGCCTCAGCCTCTGCAGAACCAAAATTAGTGTCTTCATTAGTTGTGCTTCTATTCAGTGAACTCCTCAAACAAAAATCTATCCAACCACACTTAACGTCTTTACATGTAGACTGTATCTTCAACATTACTATAACGGTGAAACCCTTGATGAACTTCTAGTAGTACACTGTTAACCCAAAAAGAACGGTAGATCTCTGTAGTGTTCTTAAGTTTCGACCTTCCCGGAACGGTATTAATCTTCTTTGGATCAATCAAAATTTTGCTTCCAAAACCATGTTACCCAAAAATTCAACATTCCTCTGCCAGAAGCTACAATTCCTCAACGTAGCGAACAACTGATGCTCTCCAAGCTTATCCAACGCAATCCGCGAAATGCTTATAAATCTCCTTTCTACTCCAAAATAACCAGGATGTCGTTGATGAATACAATCGCACACCTATCCAAATGTTCACGAAAACGTCATTCATATCTTCATGAATGCAACGGTGCCTTTGTCGACCCAAATGGTATCACTATGAACTCATAATATCCATAACAGAAATCTGCATTCCGTACATACTCCTCAGCTATAGCAAACTGATGGTATCCTGATGCCAAGACAAACTTCGAGAACGATGAACCTCCATTAATCTCATATAACTACTCATCAATACGATGGTTACCATGTTCAAGTCTATGTAGTCGATACAAAAATCTGAAACTCCCACCTTTCTTCTTTACAACAACAATGATGCTCTCCATGGTGATGTAAGCAATCTGATAAATCCCTTATCAAAGAGTTCCTCCAATTGCTTTCTCAACTCGGTCATCCCTGCTCGTGATAGATGATAAGAAACTCGTGAAACCATTGATGTTTGCTCCAAACAATTCGCAAGAGCGTCTCATGTGTCTTGTAGTGACCGTTCCAAAGGTCACAAATATATCCTCATACTCTGCAATAACCGGAAGATCCTGCAGCTCATGCTGTCCATCATCCTTAACCATCGAAATGGTTGCCGAAAATTTCTTTGTTCTTATATTCCATAACTCCTCAGTATGTAGCATGCATGCAATAAAAATTTCATCTGCTCCAGCAATATAAACTCGTGCCTTCAGGCAATCCAACACTACTCGATGTCGTGACAACCAATCCATCCCAAAAAAAACAATAACATCATAAAACTCTGCTCCATCTCTCTGAGGGGCTCCAGATAACTCGACTCCACCAAGCATAACTGGTGCGACACCATGAATATAAATAGCTCCCAATGTCATATGTCAGCTATCCGAACCGGCACATCCCAATTCAAAAGCGATCTCCACGAGTTCACAAGACAAATATACCTCCAAAATAGATAATATACTCGTACACATGCCAACCAATGGCTCATACCTCACATCACATAATCTCCAGTAACAAAACTCGTGGAACGATTGCTTGAAGTGGGCTGGTGGCAGAAACGTCACATATCCACTCCTGGATAACCTCGAAATCATGACCGAAGAAACTGATAACTCTTGAGAAAACTGAAGAACTTAAACATCGCCCAACTGCTGAACATCTGGCGAGAACCCTGTTAGTCGAAGGACGAATGACGATGATTTTACTCATCGTCATAGAAAGAGACATTTGAGTTAGTAATTAATGGACAGAATGGTGCTAAAAGAATTTCGAAATATATTAATAAATATTTTTTTAAAAAAAAACAAAAAGAACGTTGAAAACCGATGAAAACCGAATCCCCTGACCGCCATCCCGGACGGAACCGGGATGGAACCCCGCTCTGATACCAAAATTGCGACACCCGTCACCTCCTATCTGGAGGACAGCGTGTCACCACCGACGCGTCATCATACAACAATGTGACATCCGTCTCCTTCTCACTAAGGACGACGGGCCACCAACAATATCCCATAATATAAAAGCCCATAAACCCAATAACGCTCACCCAAGCCCAAATAAAATCCGAAAGAAAAGTCCAGTAGCACCAAGTCCGTCCAAATATCACATACTTATTTGTCTCACCTGAAAAAAAAGGGAAGAGTGAGGGGTGAGCGATAGGTGAATCGCCCAGTGAGGTATGGGGGATGCTACCCCGAAGTCCATGGACCCGGACATAGCACTCCGAATAAATATAAATTAATTCTAATGCATGTCAAACACGGTACCTAAAGTACCCAAGCAACAAACAATGGTCCTAGCGAGGTGCACACTCGCCGCCCACTAACAGGCCAAACAACACAACTCGAGATAGTGCTCGGACACCGCCCGTGGACGATTTATCGACACTTCCAGGCTACAGCTCAACCGGTCGACTATAGTTGGCCATAACCTCATACAATCCGGCATACAGAAGTCCGTCTCTGTATCCGTCTCCACACTAAAACAATCCTAGCTAAGAATTTACATTAAGTGAAGCAATCAATATTGAATCATCTAGCCCCCTAGTTCCGGTTTATGCAAAGAACCTAATAACTAAACAAGCAATGACAGACTCGATTTCAAGCAGACGGAACACATTAGAAATAAATTATACTTATTCGAGGTCCTAAGCCGTGTAAGAGGAGTTCGGGAATAGACCCTCACCTTAGCAATAGAAAAATAGTGTTTATGAACTCCAGCTGCTCAAATAGACTCCATATCTGAAATCAGATCGAAATTCTGAGTCAGACGCCTTTCGAACGGTTAAAAACGGGACTGGTCAAGGTTTGCGAAAAAGTCAACTCGCTGGTCAAAGGTCAATCCGGTCAACTCTTGACCAGAAATCGATTTGACATAACCGGCCGGTTTACTTTAACCGAACGAAATTAATTTAAACCGGTCAAACCAGTCAACCAACCGGTTTTACCGAGTCAACCGACTTGACTCGCTGAGCTGACTCGGCCGAGTTGACCGAGTCACCGGCGAGTCACCGGTGTCGGTCACCGGCCGCGACGGCGGAGGGCGGCGGCGTCTTACCGGAAAGTTTGTCGGCGGCGACGGCGGAGGCGATTCCCGGCGGCGGCGGAGCTGCGGCGGAGGCGACTTCTGGCAGCGGCGGAGATGCGGCGGAGGACGGTGGCGGAAGACGGCGGAGGCGATATCCGGCGGCGGCGCGTGGAAGAAACGCGCGCAGTCGGCGTAACTTTTGGAGGCGCGTACGGCTTCGTCTGAACTCCGATTGCGGCGTGGTCGGTGTCTACGGCTTCGTCTCGACGAGAGGAACACGATGATGGTCTTGCATGCGAGAGATTCTCAACGGTTATGGAGATATAGCTGATTTACTGAACGGACGAAAACAAAGCTTAAGAGGCGGCGGTTTCCGGCGATTCTAAGCTGCGGTTGATGGTGATGACGAGCTTGGCGATGTGCTGGCGTGTGGTGGTTCCGGCGATCTCTGGTGGCAACATGCATTGGTTTTTATCTTTCTTTCTCTCACTCTCTCTCTCTCTCTCTCTCTCATTTCTTCTTCTCTCTAACTTCTGAGTTTTATTTTCTTGTTGCAAAAGGAGAAATCAATGTAGAGGTAGGTATTTATAGGCAAATAATTGTCTTACAGGTAAATGCATATGACTTAGCTGGCTAACAAACTCCAAAACCGGGATCGGGTCGTTACAGTATTGGTCATATATTGGAATTGAAAGAAGCAATGAGAGGGTAACAAAGCTTCCCAGCGAAGCCGCAGGGATTTGGAAGTGGGATCCGAGTTTTCGGTCCAATGTGGTCCCTTGTTTGACAAAGAGAGTATTGACCTGTGCCCCTAAGGTGCTTGGGATTAAAGTGACAAGCCATATTAAGGTAAGCCCTAGCACACGCTTTGCCACTTCCACTTCTGTCACAGTACAAGGTGACTCTCTGGAAGATGTCTTAATGGCAGCTTTATCCAAGTACCTGTAGTAGCAAGACCCAAATCATTCATTTGTTCATTCAAAATGACTTTGTTTCTTGTCCTGTCCAAGATTTTTTTTCTAGAAAATGTCTGAAAATAAACGTCGATGAAAAGATGAACACTTCTAGATGTAGATGTTATGTAATAGACTTATTTTAGCCATAAAAGTTCCTCCATGAAGGAATATGTCTTATCAATTCCCAAATTAATGTTTTCACATTATAGATATGACAACAAGTAAAGCTACTCGCATAAAATTATATCTTTTTTTTTTGGAATATTCTAAGTTTTCTATACTAAGTATTTTTGCAATGATTCTGGCAAGAAACTATAGTGGGACGATACTGGAGAACAGATTAACGTGGATAAAGTGGAAACTCGGGACCATCCAATAAAAGATTCTACAGAGCAAGTAGAATAAGATAAGATAATATTAACAAAAACGAAATTCAACACTGCGTATCTTCCACATCATTACCCACCAGAGACAAAGGCAGAATCTTGGTAAATTATTTATCGTCAAGGAATCAAACTGCAACCATCCTCTTTTGTTTTTGTTTTTATTCTTCTTTATTATATAATGGCAAGGATAAAAAAAATATTATCCGTTTATCTAGAATCTGAACTCGAATTAGAAGTTTTAAGGCATGAAAAGATTGTAAAATATAAATTCTTTGATGAGATGGTATGCAACACTGACCTGAATATGGGGGTGTGATGAACTTGATGTTTACCAGTGCTGTTGTAATAATGGGAATCAAGCTCATGAAGCTCCAAAAGGTCATTCGGACAATGAAGCTTTCGGTTTTTGAATGCTGCGATAGGGACTCGAACCAAAGCTTTGGCCAAATTGTCTGATTTGATGACCTTATGCCTATAAAACGGTGTCCCGATATAGAACACAACTAGAGAAACCAAGAGTCCTAGCGTAGGGATGCCATAACCTAAACCCCACCCAAGATTCTCTTGGATGTAGACGAGCCCTAGTGTCGCGAATAACGCACCCGAAAAGGAGCTAAACGTCCACCAATTGAAGAACGAATCCTTTTGTTTTCTCTCTTTTTTTGCTAAATCGTCGAATTGGTCCGCTCCAAACGTGGAAATGTTAGGTTTTGTTCCACCGGCTCCAATGGCTATCGTATAGAGAGACATGTAGAAAAATGCTTTTTGTAAAGAGGATGCCTTGTTGCACAGCCCGTTCCTGCATGTCGGTCTTAAGGATTTTACCGTTACTGCCATTGTTAAGAGAATCATCCCCTGCAAACAAATACATGATCTAGGTCTCATGAAATCTCATTGTTTTATAATTGAATACATTTTTGACACATCTCCAATGTTTTTTGAACTGAAAATCATCCCAAATGTTAAATCCAAATTCCTTGTATTATAAATGTAAACATATTAACCTTTTGTATTTACATTGTAGCTATTAATAAAAAAGAGTAAAATATTCTAAAAGTATAAAATATACATTTTAGTACTTTTGGCGTTTGAAACAGTATGACATCCTAGCAAGTACGTACAAATAAAAAAGGTGAAAGTAACTTTATGAGTCATGTCTCAATAGACAAGGAATCAAACGTTGTTTGGCTATGATTTTTTTCTTTATATATGCAGAACTGTATATATGTTAGAAAGAAGATGCGATCTAACAAAAGTAATTTCTCGATTGGGTTTGGTAAGTTTTCTTTGTATTCTTTATAGATGTTGATAAGGTATGTGTCGACAAACCAAAAAAAGTTGTAAAGTGGAAATCGTGGGTCCTCTTGTATACGTGTGGAAAACAACGTACAATACGTATTATGCATGTCTGAAATAAACCAAATCTCAAAAATAAAATAACTTGAAGTTAGCTTTCGGTTAACTTTTGGCTTGATTCTGACACTTCGTCTACATTTTTAAACGTATAGAAACGTGTTCGACATGAAGTCTATGGTTGCTTTAAATCTGTATATAACTGCCAAATGATCAGAAAAGTATTCTAGGTTTTTAAGAAATAAGTAGATTTCTAAATGTTATTTAACGACATACTTAACAACAGACGAATATTTCTACTTACATGTCAGTCATATCAGTGCTTTACACAATCAACAGCACGCGACTATGGTCGTAAGAGATTTGGGACTAGTTAAACTTCAATTCAGGTTAAAAACAAATGAAAACCTTAATTTTTTTTTTTTTCACAAAAGATTTA
Source organism: Brassica rapa (assembly GCF_000309985.2). Lineage (NCBI taxonomy): Eukaryota > Viridiplantae > Streptophyta > Magnoliopsida > Brassicales > Brassicaceae > Brassica > Brassica rapa. Next base: position 1,012,801 of record NC_024799.2, on the reverse strand, counting down.
TTTTATTAATGATCAAAATAGTCAACAGATATAGCATCTCTTATTACATTTGGGATACAAGGATGATATATATATTCGTCATTGTCTTGTAGTTGCTGTTTTGCCAGTAGGTCAGCACATGAATTTGATTCTCGGTTTGTCCATGTGTATTGCAGGCTTGAAAACCTTAATTATCTCCCTTTTTATCAACTTAAATATATTAATTAAACTGTTGAAAACCTTAATTGTAATAAGCAAAAAAAGAAAGAGATTGTATCTTTCAAAAAAAATTGTAAATATGCATATTATATATAGCTATTATTCTTATTGCTTTTTAAAAAAAAAAAAAAAAATTTAAAAGTTGTTTCGTTCATTCGTGTTTTCTTAAATGTTTTTTCTTCTGATTATTTTTTCAACAGATTATTTTTTCAACGTATTATTTTTCTTTTATTTTCCTAGGTTAAAGTATACTAGCAAATCAATTCCATAAAAATACATTTGAATATATTGTCACGTTAGAATTTAGATTATATTTTTAGTATATTTTATTTTAAAATAAGCATTTTAAAAAATAATTAATTATTCAGTAGTTTTTAGAATTTTGTTTTTAGAATTTTGTTGATATTGTATATATTTCATAAAACTATATATAATTTTAGTATATGTGTGTCTCCGACTCAAAAAAATTCTAGATCCTTCACTAGTTGCTATCTAGTTTACATTGAAAAGCGAAAGAAGAGACTATAGAAATACCAGGACGTAGATGAGGGAGGAGACAGTAAAAGTCCAGAAGCGGCCAATGTATGTGTCGGCGATGTAAGCTCCGGCGATCGGAGTGATCCAGACGACACCGGACCAATTATTTACATTTCTAACCGAAGAAATCGTGTCTTCATGAAGTCTCGTTGTCAAATAATTCACCAAATTCGAAGCTATTCCATAAAACGCCATCCGCTCACACGCTTCATACCCTTCTCAAATACAAACAAAACTACATAAAGCTTGTGAATTAATGAAACTTAAGCACCTAATATGCTTTTTAATCCATTAAACAACTGGTATAATTTGATGAAAATAATGACTTGTGTACAAAAATACCAAGAAGGAAATAGCAAGCTCTCCAACGACCGGTCGTGGACGCGAGGGCGGGACGGCCCTGGAGGTCGACGGTGCCATCTTGGGTGTAGCCTTTTGCAGCCTCCATTACTTTTTGTTTTAAGTAAATTTTGATGTTTTTGGTTTATTTTTGGTAATGTTGTGGGAACTGGAAGAGCTATGACAGTCAAGAGAGACTAAAGGGAAATGGTTTAAGCCTTTAAGGTTGCATGTTGATTCTCTTTTTATTAGTGGGATCTGGAATTTTAATTTTTAAAACAATGTCTTAAATTAGCCTAGCTAGACATCGTCTTAAACAATTGTCTTACTCTTTACAAGATCAAGTATAGGTAATAGGTGATATATATATAACGTTACCGCCAGATATTTTGTTACCTTTTCATTAGTGTCGTCATGAACCACGATTATCATCACTATCATCAAATGGGTGTATACAGTTTTTAATTGGTCCATTTTGTATTATAAGTATATACAGAAAATTCGCCTATCTATCTAGCCAGATATTGTCTGGTCAACAACAGTTAGCGATGGTAACGTTTCCTGGTTCCAATGATAACAGTTTCTCAACATATCTACGACATCATCTCACAAAAGAAAGAAAAAACTCAGTAAACCGTATGATATAATTCTTTTTGTATAAAAGAACGCACTACCTTGTTTTGCCGTATGTTCTTTCGATGCTTAATATATTTAGCGTCTTAATTAAATACGAAATATCGACCGACAATGATAAAAGTACACACATTAGAAACTTGGCAGTTGGCACTGAAAACAAAAACTGAAGAAAATTGAAGAAAATTGTTTAGGGATTGATGATCGTGAGATTAAATCAAAAAACTGGTTAGGGATCGTGAGATGCAAAAAACACAATCTTGCAAGCAAAAAACACAATCGATGCGGAAAGATAGAAAACTGTGTAGGTATCTTTTAAATTGGACATCATCTCAAACTGTTTTGTCCCACCCTGTTTTTCATGCTTTTTTGCCAAGGTGTTGCTCTCTTTATTAGATTAACTTTTGTAAATCTTCTTTCATTTTAATGATATTAACGCTAGCAAAAAAATTGAAGAAAATTATCGCATCTCAAACAGGAATATCGTAAATCGTATATAAATATAGTTTCAGAGTTTTCCTAGCATAGTTTCGTCATAATGTTTTGAATTTTTGTTTTTGTTTTTTTTTTCAGAATAGCTCTTTAGTAAATGAGCGTGAATTTTGTATTTATTTTTATTTTATTTTATTTAAACTGAACTTGTAGGTGAAATTGTTTTTTCCTTCCCCAAAATAGATTTCAACATAAATGATGCTAATTGGTGGAATACAGCAAGATTCCACATTTGTGAGTTAAGAGTCTTCTACACGTTCCCAGTTGCTTAAGTTTCCTAATTCATGTAATAGATTTATGATCAGCTTCTTCAACCTCATCATCAGAAACACAACCAACCATCTTAATACCGCATGTGCACTAACTAAGACGCACATAGAAAAGATATATGCAGATTAGTTGGAAAAAATATAATTTAATAATAGTTGTGCATTTGGGAAATAGCATTTTGTTATAAAAGATGATTGTCCATCCAGTTTCTTCGTGCACTAACTAAGACGCACATAGAAAAGATATGTGCAGATGCTTAATAATAGTTGAAAAAAAATATAATTTAATAATACTTGTGCATTTGGGAAATAGCATTTTTTGTTATAAAAGATGATTCCATCCAGTTTGACCGTCGATTTGACCTTTCGTCTATATAATCCTAGTTCTCAATTTTGGCTTTCCTTGGAATAGATCGCTACGATATATGGCAACAGACGTTTCCTCGAGTGGATTTGCAAAAATCTTAAAACAAAAATGGCATACCGATTTGCTACTCAAGGCAGGAGACAGTAATGGCTTTGCAGCTATCTCAGCCCACAAACTCGTTAATGTATTTCTTCTCTTTCATTATCATCTTCATATTAAGAATAAAACACTATAAATACTATTTTGTACGTTGACATGCTTTTATCAATGATTATAGGCGGCAAGATCTGAGGTATTCAAGAAGATGCTGGAATCAAAAGCGACGAAAGCTTCATCCGACCAAACGTTATTTTTCTCAGAGATGAGACACGAAGAGTTAGAGACTCTAGTTAAGTTCATGTACAACGATCACGGATTAGTTTCTTCTTCAAAACTAAAGAAACATGTTCGGTCGCTTTATCTAGCAGCGCAAAGATACGAGATTCCTCATTTAAGGGACTTGTGCAGAAACGAACTTATATCGTCTCTCAGTTCTTCCAATGCACTTGACGAGCTCTCGCAGGTTCCTTTGGACAAACCTCTCACCGATGCTGTTTTGAGTTTTATCGCAAGGAATATAAATACATTTTTGGATTCTTGTGAGTTCAAGATGTTTGTTGCCAGAAACCCAAATCTTGCTGTAGAGATAACTAAGGCTTTTCTGAATCCGGTTATGATCCCATCCCAGTCGAATATGAGTCTGATGATGATTATGATGATGATGATGACGATGACTACTAAGATTAGGTAAAATAACTGCCTAGTGAGGATTCCTTAAAATGTTTTCTATATTTTTTATTTCCTATAATAATAGTAAAGGTAGCTAAAACGTTTGGTAAGTTGTAACAATCTTTTAACCAAGCGCTCGTAGCTTGGTGGTAAAGGAGGTACAGTTGTATTGCCCGCCATCCGGGTTCGAGTCTTGGCCACAACAGATTTAACATCCCTTCCGTTGGGGCGCTGGACCCCTTTCGGAGGGATAGTTGGAAATGTGGCTGCCCAGATACCAGAATTATAAAAAAAAAAAAAAAAAGTAAGTTTGCATGCATGTCTTCAGATTCCCAATCACACAAGAAAACTTGCTTTTGGTATTAAATTACCTAGATAAATGTATGCAAACTTCTATTAACGCATATATACCACTTAAAGGACTATAATAAATTAAAAAGTTATCTAATAATTTAGAAAGAATGAAAGTAAAGAGTTTAATAAGTCAGTACCAGAAGTTCTATCAGATGTTTTCTGGCAATGGACAAAAGATATGACACAGAGGATGGTAAGAACAAATGCAACCGAAAACTTATTGGTGATATGATAGGGTCTTCTTTTTGCTTCATATTCTTCTTTACTGAGGCTGATCAGATTTTATACATAACATAAACATTCATAAAATAATATCTTTTTGGTCAAAGATTAAAGGGGGTTATTGGTAGAAGAATTCAAGAGGAGTTATTAAATTTTGAGATTTTATTGTTATTGGTTTATGGATTTTTAAAATCTAATTAGAATCCATTGTTATTGGGATGATGACTTTTAAATTCCACTCAAAATCTTTTGTTATTGGAAAAGTTTAGTTTTCATTGATTTTAAGATTCTATTAAAATCTATTGTTATTGGGACGTAAATTTTCTTTGTTTTTACTCATAAGACTAAACTTTGAGAATATCATCTATACCCATAAGATTTTTGAAATCTATGCAATAAAATACACTCGCATACAAAAACACACAAAATTGAACAATGAAATAATACAAATCACAATTTTAACATAAAAGTAGAAAACAAATATTAAAAATTTAATATAAGTAATAAATAATTAAAATAGTTTTAAGAAGTATTTTCGAAATTCAAAAAGAATTAAAAAAATTTGAAAAAAAAATCGAAAGCTTTTATATAAAAAGTTCAAATTTAAAACCATATATTTTAAAATTATAATAAAAATAACTTTTATTTATATATCTATATATTAAAAGGTACAATGATATTTTGTCTTTTTAATAATTGAAATGATTTTTTTTTCTTTTCTTCTATTATACCATTAATTTCTTACCTTAAAAATTAATAACAATCAATAGAATTCTATACACAAGTAATGAAAATCTATGTAAGAATATTGGATAAAATTTGTCAAATCTAGTTAACTTGTAAAATATTCTCAACTATGGAAATCATCAAATTCCATTAAAATTCATGTCCCAATAACCCCCCTAAAATGGACAGAATCTTCCAATTTATTTCTTTAGATATGGAAAATCTTATAAAAAAAATATCTCTGGTAAATTATAAGAAACTAGCTTTAAACCCAAAACATGTATTTATAGAAATTTCTTTCAGTTGAGTTTTTTCAAGTAAAATGTAAAATGTTATCTTCACACAGCGTCGCACACTCGCACGTGAACATTGCTTCTTCTTCTTATTATCAATTTTAAATAAGACTAAACCAATAATAATTCAAAAAAATTAATTAATTTTTTTTACAGATTACAGTTTACTATTATTCAATAATAGAAAATTTAGAAAAACACATACAAACTACTTTTAAAATATTTTTAAAACATTTATTTTGTAGAACAGAGTATATGGTTAACCAAATATTTGGAGGCTTTCATAATTGTTCTAGAGTATTTTTCCAAATTTAAAGCTTAAACATGTTGTCACTGACTAAAGTTCGAAAAAAAACTTGTTGTCACTGACTCATTGGTGGTTCTCTAGTTTGCTTTTATGTATAATTATTTATCAACAAAATATCCTGGAACTCGTTACCCAATGACCAATCAACTTAATTACACTTCTAAAATATATACTGGTCCTTTGTTGAAACATCCGTTTGGTTCCATATATAATTCGGGATCCCAAGAGCATCGGGCAACCAAAAGTTGGGACTTGGGACATGCAGTGGATGATTATTCATCACCATTAATGTCTCATTCCTTTCCAAGGATTTGGCAGTGTAGAAGAAAGTAAAACAAGAGATATTTTGACTGGCGTCTATGGAGTTTTCTCTATATAATTCACCATCCTTTACGAAATAAACTTCACGTTACCTAGCTATGACAACGGAGAACAATCTTGAAATTTTCTTGGGTGGGTTTGCAAAGGTTTTTAATGAACAATGGCAAGTAGATGTACGTCTCAAGGCAGGAGACAGTAATGAGAATGCAGCTATCTCCGCCCACAAACTTGTTTTGGTCTTCTATTTTTTCTTCTCTTGTCATTTATTTATCATCTTACAACTAAAATAGTTATCTAAATATTATGTTTATATGTGTTTGCCTCTTACCTTAAATGATACTTCATCAACATATGTATGTACTGTTAATAGGCGGCACGATCAGAGGTGTTTAAGAAAATGCTGGAATCAGACAAGTTCAAAGGTACGGCTGATCAGATCGAGACAGTAACTCTTCCGGAGTTGAAACAAGAGGAGCTAGAGGCTTTAGTTGGGTTCATCTACAACAATCGTTCTGTGCTTTCTGAAAAGGAGAAGATACATGCTCAAACACTTTTTGTAGCAGCGGACAAATATGATATTCCGCATCTAAGGGATCTATGTAGAAAAGAATTGATATCATCTTTGAAACTGGCGAATGTTATCAATATCTTGGAACTGTCTTTGATTCCTTTTGACGAAGCCCTCAACGACGCTGCTGTCATGTTTGTCGTAAGGAATTTACTGGCGATCTGTGACACTGTTGAGTTCAAGCTGTTTGTTGTGACGAATCCAGATCTTACCGTTGATATAATGAAGTCTTCTAAGTCTCGGAGGTGGAAGCACTATTATATATTCTAGAAGGCCCAAATCGTTTAAGATCTGATACTTCAAAAACACATCTCTGTTGGTTTGGTTTGTTACGTTAAAATTATCTTCTACATCTGCATGATATTAAAGAGGGTCAATTGATATTTGTTTTGTTTATTGAACCGTTGGATGGAGGTTTCAATAGAACCTTCCCACACATATATTGGAATCTGCTTTACTTTTGTCATGAGTTTCCTATAGTAGAGAAAAAGATTTGTATAGATTCTGTTACTACTTTCTATCTTGAGAATTAAAAAATATATATATTTTTTTGTATCTATTTTTTTTTAATTCAGTATGAATTCAGTTTTTCATCATCAAATAAAACTATCTATACCAAATTACATGTTTTTTTAAACTATACTAAATTACATGTTTCAAATCGATTTCTTTGTTCGATGGGATATTTTCCTGATTGAGCAGCACTAATCTAATATTTTCCCCTTGTAAATATCAGTATGCTAATGAAACTCAAATTATCATAATCTTGTTTATGTCAACAATTAAGTGAAAAGGAAATCGTGGGGCGAACGTGTAGAATGTATGTATTTGTACGTTTTACATTCCAGTTTTTCTGGAGTTATTTTGCTCACGTGAACAAAAAATGTTTGTCTTCTTCTGTGGTATAGAATAAGCTCTCTAATATCTTTTTTTTTAACTGAATAAGCTCTCTTATATCACCTGATCAAATCCGAAAGGACCGAAATAATTTTAATTTTCTCTATCAAATTCAAAAACAATGTTGAGGAGCGTCTTCGATTTTCTGATATTCTAATTTAAAAGCACTAATTTTTAACCCACGAAGGAAAATCAGAACAAATACTTTAACTGACTCAGTTGGTATGTATACTTCAACGTAGCAGCTATTCTTTGAATACGTATTTTTCTATTGCTTAACTGTGTGAGATAAATAGTAACATGCAATTGATTTCTTCATTATCCCTTTTTAGGAGAAAATTATGGGCTACAAGATGAACAGACTAAGAATAAAGCAGAATTGCTCTAGAAACTGTGTTATTATATTTTTGCATAAATAAAATATAATAAAGAGAATTAAAGAAAGAGGTAAATGTGGGTCAATCTAGCTCTGTAGATCACTGCTTTCACTCCAGCTTGTGATTGCATCTGTCACTGCTTGTTTCACTGCTTCAGAATCCATACCTTCTCCATCTTCATTCTGCAATTAGTAAGGTGCGTAATCACTAAATAATTTTTATATTCAACACTCACATATCGACCTAAAAATTGTTTATATATATTTTGTATCCGTGTTTGTTGAGATTGCCACCTTTATTTTATAATCTACCATATATTATTTTAAAAGTTTCATTAGCAAAAGCACAAACATTCATATTGGTAAGTTAGTAAGTAAAGCCATATAAGATTTCATAACAACATATGACGACACACACTATCGTAACATCAGATCGTCTGTAGTAAGTACTTCATACAAATACAGTCCGAAACATATATATGTATAGGCAAGTAGTAATAACTATGACATAGAATTGTTCGTATATATATGGATACGTTTCTCTGCTAATTAATTTGTTAATTACCTCGACTCCCGTGGCATGCAAGCTAAAGGAGTCAGTACATGAAACCCTAGCGTCGAGAACGTTTAGCCCAATATCCTCAAAGGCTTCTAATACCGAAACAAGCATGCCTGGTTGATTCTTCCCTGCGAATACGTTTATCATAAAACCCTTTTCTAGGGTTTCCACTGTTACCTATAAATAAATATAACCTCTTAATGAATCTCTCACATTCACATGCGTGCTTATGTCTATATATAATTAATGGTTACAAAGTGTATGTTTGATTGTTGATACCATTGGTATGGTGGGATCCGTGGGCTCGCTTGAAGATTGCCCTGCCGTAGTGTCTCCTTTGAATCTTTCAACTTTCTTCTTAAGCTTTTTGATATATTTAGAAGCATCCATTATGATCGATGTATCGTTTTCCTGTCATTAAAGAGGGCGTGTGAATGGAAATATATTAGCAGCATATACATCATCGGAAAAACAATATTAGAGGTTACAAAAAAAAATCATCCCCGTTTCATCTATCGATCATGATTGTCATATACATCTTGTTTGCAATAATATGCGTTCTTATATGTGTTTAAAAGAAGATAAAGTAATCACCCAAGAAATAGAAAAGAAACAGATATATATCGAAGATCCAAGAGATTCACATACCCAATATCGAAAATGACCTTACGGGACAAATTTGTGACTGAGTGAAAAAAAATCAAGTATAGATCGAGTAAGACTGAGTCATGTGTTTTGTGTGTGCATGTGCGTTTATCTCCATGGGACACAATTAAAAAGAAAAGAGAGAGAGAGGGTGAATATTAATTACAGCATGAGAATTAGTGATTGAACGAAGCAATTGAAACTTCTCTTTCAAAGAACCTCTCTTCTTTTCCCTCGGATCCATTCTTCTATGCTTGATATTATAAGCCTCTTCCTTTCGTATTGAGCTTTCTTGGTTGATTTCTACTATCTTCGATATAGGGGAACTATGTGTGTATATGCAGTATATATATGAGGAGGAAGCAGAGATCTTAGATTAAATTTGTATATAGGATCCTTTCCTCTCTCACATGTCTGCCTTAGTCTCTCTTGATCGCTACAAAATATAATATACGGACAACTCCGTTTTGTATCTCGTGAATTACTTGCTTGCCTCTATGTCTCAATATACGATATCCTATTTAATATTCGACCATTTTTTTATTTTATTTTTCTTATATAAATACATATCGTATATTGATTAATTTACATATGCATTATGAGTATTTTATTTACAATATATATTTATACGATCATGTAAATACATATATATATATATATATATATATATATATATGTGTGTCCGTACCTTACCTAGCAACGTGAATATTGTAACACTACTTATTGGCGGTAAATATCGCTGTGGTGAAATTACGTTACCATTGCAATATATCTATATTATATACTTTTAAGATTATTTACGTGTTTTATCTTCTTCTTTGTCTACATACTATTCTAACACCTCCAAGCAAAATCGCGATAATTGATTACAACTATAGCGCTTTGAAATTTTGGAAACCGATAAAGATATATAATTACAAAACTCCATTTATATACTTAATGATATGATATATTATTCCAATCCGTGTAATAAGTAATGATATAAAATTGGACTTTATCACGTATATATATTTTTTGGCTAATCATTCAGCTACAAATTATAAATCAAAATAAATGCATTCACCTCTCCTTTGGGACATCAAATTAAATTGGCAAAAAGACATCAGCATCTCTCACTTGTGGATGCAATTTCTATTCAATCGCGAATTATAGAGATGCAAGTGCCAAGTACCATTACATCCAGTTCGTTATGATCATTGCAACAACAAAATCATTTCAACCTGGGTTGACTAGATTCTCGTTATATATCTATGCACTAGTCTGAATAATGTTAATAGGATACTTGAAGAGAGAATGAAAGTAAAAAAAAAATGGCAAGAAAGGGAATGATGAGCTCGTGATATATGGGGGAGGAACTAGTATTGTGAAATCAATTTTTCTTTTAAGAAAATAAAAGTTTGGGAGCATCGAAAGAAGTGAAGGAGAGGATAAAAGCAAACAAAAGAATGTTAGTTGTGATTTTGGAATGCCTCCAAACATGCCTCACGGGGATCTTTATGAACACAAACCCACACGTATATATCTCCTCTCTCCTTGTCCTCTCTATCATGTTAATTCTTCCTCTATAGCTATGTATACGTCTTTGTATATGCATGCCGTATATACTACGTACGTATAACATCTCTCTTTTTAATATATATATATATATATATATATCTTTAAATGTGCATCTATGCATATATAGATCACATTTATGAACAAACACCAATGTAAAGTCACGTCTTTCAAAACACTTATCATTTATAGTTTGATGCCTAACAGTTTGCATTCCCGTTACGTACAGAATGATTTGATGGATCGTGGATCAATCTCAAGATTAAAAACGCATCTTTTACGTTAGATCAATATGCTCTACACACTAATGTGTATATACTAAGTTTTGCATATATGTAAGCGTTTAGATACAAGTACATAAGTTTGGATAGATTAGCATTGATATAGGGATGTAGAAAATTGTCTATATAGGAGACGGACAAACAAACGTACCCACCAATTCACATGTGTGCCAATTAATCATCACAACAAAACAACACTCTACACACAAGTCCCGTTGCTTCATCAAACCCTTCTCTCTCAAGTCTGTAGCTTATGTAGACATTGAACTTTTCTCTCTCCTCTTCTTCCTTCTCTACACTATATGTTTCTTTTCTTTAATTTAGGGTTTCAAGCAAAATGCACCCTTGATTTTCTGCACCTCTCGTCTACGCCAAGACCCATGTCTTTGGTTAGATATACTGTTGAAAATATTTACTTACGAATTAATATCGAATAATAAAGTTCAGTACTCAAATGTATCTAAGGAGCAATATTCCTCCGCATATGAGATTTATATTATAGTATCTTATAATATTATTATTTATGAAGTCAGTAGATAACATTTCATTGTTAAGAAAATATTTAAAATTGTTAACCATATAATTTTCTTTGTAAGATATTACTATGAATACCCTTAGAAAAGGTATATGTCTATATATTGAAAAAGGCTTTCTATTAAAATAGCAGAAAAAACCAATCGAGGACGGCTCAGTGGTCTTGGAGGAGCTTTGGCTCCAATACGGACCCAGATTCGAATCCCGCTGAAGTGAAAAAGACGGTCATCCAGGATACTTTCTGCGGAGGTGTACTTAGACGCTAGTCGGATACTTTCCGGAATGTCTGGATTACATGGATTATCAAAAAAAACAGAAAAAATATTACATAAAAATATATTTCAAGGTAAAATCATGCAACACAATCAAGACTATGCTATAAATTATGTATACTGTATAACTTTCTTTTTGGTATTAACACTGTAGATATCAAGTAAGTATTATCTACAATCGTGATGCTATTGGTTTTCTTGTTATAGAAAATACCGATTTGAAATTAAAATATGTGTGAGATTACATTTGTTTCTTATATAATATAGAGGGTCGCTATCTACATCTGAATTCTAATGGCTACAAAGAGTTACCTTGTCATCGATTCACTTCGAAAAGTTTTTGGCTTAGAAATGATCATCTTAGCAAGACAAGTAAAATATTTTTTTTCCTATTCCATATTATCTATTAGTTTATGTAAAAGAGTCTCGTGTTCGTGACAGCTATACCTCTTTTGTCTTCTCCCCCATATGAATCAATATTTCCTTGCCCGAACTATTGATTTTAGTATCAATTTGTTTCTACGATATGCCCTTAAAATTATGATATAAGCAAAAAAAAATATAACGAGATCCATATTCATAGATTAATGTTCCACTCGGAAAACGATCATTGGTTTGGTTTCCTACTTATTAGGAAAATGATTCTGATTGTACTTGTAAATTTATACGTTCGATTTATGAACCACCACTATGAGATATTACGTATTACTTACTATTATAAACACAAGCAAAGAGTATACTCTATTAATTTTTAAATCAATTTGACGATATTTTTGTAATGAGAAGGATGCATATGCATCAAATATTTTATATCACCATAATATCAAGACTTTTTTTTGTCATCAACATAAATATCAAGATTTAATTGAGATTTGAGACTTTTGGTAATTTAACATAATTACCAGAATTGTTTATTGTTTTTTTTGAAAAAGGCTTTCTATTTAAATGAATTACCAGAAATGTTAGCATTTTACAAGTATAGATTTAATAGTCAAATACATCATACAACTAAGTCTAACATAACTACACAATAATCTAGACTCTAGAGTTTAGATTGGTTATCCCCTTCATAGAAAAACTGAAAACAATTGTATTCGTTTAATTGTTATAATCTTAGTTGGATACTTCTTATTTCCAGCAAACGTTTTATCATTTTGTAGATGAGAATTCTAGACATACATCGTATAACCTTTTTAGTATTCAGACTATTAAATATCCCTAATATTCATAATCAATGTTTAGATATTCTAATTTTCTTTAAAAAAATTCTGTACAGACAATACTAAAAAGAGTTTTAACTAAGAGTACACAAATCAACATTTTGACATTGCCACTAAATCATCACACATTTGGTAAGCTATCCTTCTTTCATTCAAATCTCAATTAATACTATAAATCATTCAAATTAGTATGATAGAGTCACATGTTTCTACATCATACTAATTTGATCCATTCACATGTTTTCACATCATCTTAATATTAAAAGATTTGTTCAGTCACATGTTTTCATATCAATTTTTACAATAGCACTTTCATATAAATATTTTTCTTACAAGAACATTAAAATTTTGAATAATACAGATGTACTAGTCTTAGAACCATTAATACTGCATACCAAAACAAAAGTCTTGATAAAATGTTAAAATGTTGGATCAAATTAACTATATATATGTTATTACATAAATTTCCTAAAGCTGTTGTTTATACCATTAGTTAATTAATATTTCTTATTGAAAAATAAAAATTCACTAAAATACAACTTTTATATCTGGGGAACTTTTTTAAAATAATATAACTTAAAAAACTGTAATTAGTATATATCCAAAATTAATATCATTTGTCAGTCCTCTAAATAACTTCAATAATCTCACTACAAAAATGAAGTGAACTGTATCACTTAATTTAAATCACAAATTAAGTGACTCTATTTTAAATCATGTATTTATAAATGAGATATATATATATATATATATATATATTATTTAGCATCATTTATAAGATGTTGATGTTTTATTAAATTATTTGGCATCAATTTAATATGATGCAAATTATTTGCATCACCATTTTCAAAGTCATTCATATAAGTGATGCAAAAAAAATTTACATCATTTATAGTAATACAAAATATAAAATAGATGATGCTAAATAATTTTTTTTTTGTAGTGTCTTCACTTGATCGGGTGTGTTAACATCACTGTATATATTTTTGGGTGTAAAATCACTGTATTAACCTTTTTGTAAAACATATTAATTGGCTGATTATTACCACACGTTTAATATACTAATGAAACAAATGGAAGGCATATAACATCTTTTTATGTAAGTAAATTGATAAAATAATTTTATGAAATCTAATTAGTTGACAAAATAATTATAGTATATCGTTGTAGTTTCTTCTTCATGTTGGCACATCAATGTTAAGGACGACTCATTAATTAAACTCCAAGATATAAACACATTGGATGGACCATACGTGGGATTTAGAAGAGACCAAAAAGACAAAATAATATTGAACATATGTTAAGAAGAATTTACAATAATATGTTGTAGTCAGGGTTTAGCAATTTGATCTACCCCACTCTCCTCTTGAATGTGACAAAAGAATCAAATGGGAATTAGGTCACGGGGGCGGCTTTGTGCTATCAAACATCACTCATTTTATTATTTTAAAATATCTTTTATTTTCGATTTGTATAGTATCCGATCAGTAACAAAAAAAAAGTATAGTATCTGATCAAATAATAGAAATTGCTCAATCATTTACATCCTCATGTTTATACATCAGAATACTGTAGAAACAAAATACGCTTCTAATATTCAATTAATTACGACTACGTACACATGTTTTTACATATATGCGTGACGACGTGACGTTTGCATGTCTAGTTGTAGGCTTATAAACTAATTAAGCTAATTTTCACATAATTTATTACGTTTGCATGTCTAGTTGTAGACTTATGAACTCATTATAATTAAGTTTTTTTTCACATAATTTACTTGCTGGAATCCCACGAAAATGGGAGGGAGAACATTTGTTTAATCTATAACAGGAGTAGACAAATACTAGCTACGGATGAAGACTTCACAGAAATAAGAATACAAAGGGACTTTCTAAACAAAAGCTGAAGTTCCAGTCAAGTTATATAGGCTATATATTTGGGACATATGGTAAATATGATTTCAGACAATGTATATACTAGTAAATCACTTGATTTACGTATCAGAAAAATAAAAAAATTATGACTAATTTTGTGTGGTATTCTATATTTATTGTTATGAATCTTTGCCCCCAAAACAAAAAAAATCATTATGAATGAAAGGTTTTAAATAGAGAACACATTAGAATCAAAATCAAACGATGGGCCCATTAGAGCCACTTAAGGCCCATTATGTTTCTTTCTAAAGCCTTACCCTTAGTGTCCTCTTCTTCGAACACATACCTTTCTCTCTTCTCTTTCGTTACTGAACCAAACTCCGCGCCGCCGCGAGAGAGCGCCGGAGAGGGATAGCGAGATGGGTAACAGGTCAAAGAGTTCAAGGAAAGGCAAAAAAGCATGGAGAGCTAACATAAGCACCGAGGACATCGAAGATTTCTTCGAGAAATCCACCAAAGACGCTCTCTCCGGTGGCAACCTCTCCGCCGCTCCCAGCGAGGATCTCTTCCACGTCGACAAATCTCATGGTTCTCCCTCTTACCCGCTTGATAAAATTTGATGGGTCGTTAGAATCTTCACGAAAGTTTTAATTTTTATTATGGTTTTTTTTTTTAATATCAGACATTCCGGTGAAACGGAAGATTGAGAAACACAGAGAGAAGGTTCTCCGGTGCGACAGTGTTTTAAAGAAGAACCCTTTTGTCCAGGTCGTGTCGTCTTCGAAACCCAAGTCGAAGATTAGTAAGAAGAAGACAAACGTTGTGGAAAGCAAAACACTTAAACAAGCTCAAAAGGTGTGACCTTTATAGATCTGAACTGAAGCTGTATTGTCCTTTTTTTTCCTGGGAGCTTATATTCAAAATGATTCTTACTTGTCTGCAGAACGTTGATGACGGTTCTGTAATGACGGACTTGTGGGGTGATGATGATAATAATAACGGTATGTTTAGTGTAATTAATCGTTTTTTTTTAAACCGGTATAGAGATGTTATGATTTAACATTTTGTTTGGTAACAGGAGAACATGAGAAGAATCCTAGAAAGGTAATGTCTCGTCTCCTTGTTCTTGTATTGGTGAAGTGACTCAGATGCGTATTAACTACTTTTCTTTGTTTGTGCAGATTTGGAAAATGACTTCGACTATTCCAGCAGTAGAAGTTGATCCTGCAGGATGTTCATACAACCCTACAGCTGAAAGCCACGAGGTTAAAAGTCTTTACTATGAATATAAGACTCACTGACATGAGCTAGTTGAGTAATTTGCGTTGACTTGTCTCATGTTTTATAGGATATGTTAGCTGAAGCAGTTGCTCAAGAAATGCAGAAAGTTTACAAAAATGAGTTAGGTCCTGAGCCTGTTCCTTTGACTATTGATGGAAACAACAACATTGAAGACGAGGCTGGTCTTTTGAGTGTGTGCAATAGAATAATTAATGGGAAGAGTGCGTACTTTCTTGGTGTGGATAACGGTAGTGAAGGTGAAGAGGAAGCAGACGCTGAGAATGAAAGTTCCGAGGCTGGGAATAATAAGTAAGCTCTCTGTATGTTTCCAGACAACATATACTGTAATAAAGAGTTGGATTTGATGTTGTTTGGAATCTTTTCTACTGCAGACTCGCAAGAACAACGAAGAGGGTAACACGCGTGGTGTTGAATAAGCGATCTAGACAAAAGGCGTTGCGGAAGATGGAGACAAAGGAAAAGTTGAAAGAGAAGTTATCAAAGGAGATTGATAGGTAAGTTTGTGGTTTTTTTTAGTGTATTGATTCACGGTTAATGCATGTTCTTAACTAATGTTCTTGGGTGCATTCTTTCTTTCTCGTAGCTTGCCTAAGATCTTGAAAGAGATAGCCAAAGATGATAAGGAAAAACAGAACAAACTCATACGAAAGAAGATCGCTAAGGAGGAAGTGCTCAAGATACGTCCTCCTCGTTTGGGAAAACATAAGTATGAGGCTCCTCCTGTGCAAGTCCTCTTAACAGAAGAGATGACCGGTTCACTACGTAAGCTGAAGGCATGCTGCACGCTTGCAAGAGATCGGTTCAAGAGCTTGGAGAAGCGAGGAATACTTGTGCCGTCAAAGAACATTAGAAGGTATAAAGCTCTAACAGTGAATGACTAGTGAACAAAGTAGGTTACTTATGTAGATTTCTTACTATGATCAATTATTTGTGCAGGAACTAGGAACAGCAGCTGATTCTGTCACAGCCGACAACTTTTATATATGTTTAAACATTAAGTTGGTTTTAATGTTATCAGTTTTGAGTTTGAGGAAAAAACAAAAGATGTTTCTACCAGTTTCATTACTTCATAGCATTATAACTTGATCTATCTGCAACTTTAATAGATTTACTTGGGTATGTGGCATGTTCCATCAAACGTAGGATCAATGTAAGCACCATTTATTTGTACACACATCTTACAATGGAATCAGATAGTTCAATGAGAAGAAACCTTCGTATCAAAGTTTTTGTTAAAATTCTTCTTAGTTTCAAGGTCTAATATGAAGTATAAATCTTGAAGTTTTATAACTTGAAGGTTTTTTCATGCGACTTTTAGTAGTTTTAGACCCAATAAAATATGTAATGTTTAAATTCTACTAGAGAGTATAGACGCTTGTTGTGATCTTGTACATGGAAACAAGTTCTTAGAGACTTCTTCTTTGTAATCCATCAAGGCTATGTTGATCACTTCTCCTATGTTATAGCATACCGCTTGCAACACTTTGGAGTAACCTGATTGTTGGTTTAGGATCTCTATAATGTCTTTTGCAAGTCAAACAAGGTCCGTCGTAGTCTAGCTGGTTAGGATACTCGGCTCTCACCCGAGAGACCCGGGTTCGAGTCCCGGCGACGGAGTATAATTTTTTAAATTTCGTATTTTATCATAGTAAACTGGATTCCGGTTATGTTAACCAGGAATAGCGATAGGAAGTAGGTTGTCCACGCCTTTAGAAACGACATGGACTTGTGTGATGATCGATTACTTTTACTCTTTTAAAATTGCTGCAATATTATAGGTCGTTATATAGAGCTCTTGACAAAAAAAGTTGTATCTTCTCATCTTAGGCAAACCATGTGGAGCTACTAGCGAGAAACCTATCTGCCATTTCCCTGAAAAAGTGTATAATTCTGAGCCAACTCTTCGCAAGATGGGATGGTTTATCCCCCTCTAACACAAAACGTCAACTGATACAACACATGGTGTATAACGATTAACGTGTGAGGTGGTAAATTTTTGTTGACGTTAAAGTGGCCGTCCAAGCACCTGCCAAGGAAGTTTAGATAAAACAAGACCTGAAGAACGCTTTCCAAATAAAATTGGAGAAAAATCCAAGGGCTTAAATAGCAGCGGTTAATATCCTAGAGAAAAGTTCTACATGACCATGAGTCGGTAGTTCTTAGACTTGAAACACTTCAAATCTATCGACTACGAAAAAGTTAAATTTTTCGGTAAATACTCTATATACTATGGTGGACTAACCACTATAAAATTGATATTTTCTATGGAAACGGATACGAAAAAAATTCTAAACATCTTTGACCTTCACCATATGTTAGTAAAGAATGCAATTATACATTAAAACAGTATTTTTGAATTTCTCAAAATCTATGTGTTAACCTCTACGAAAATATTGAGTTTTTCGGTAAATATTCTATATACTGAAGCCTATGATATTTAGTGTTGTTTTAAAATTTCTAAACACATTCTACATTTATATTAATGTATATTAAACTCACTTTCATGGTACATGAACATCATTTTAATTGTTTTTCAATTAATTTAATAAAACTTCATATTACTTCCTAAATTGGTACACTAACCACTATAAAAGTGATATTCTCTAGAAAAACGGAGACAACAAAAGTTCCAAACCTCTTTGACATTCATCATATGTTAGTGAAAGATGCGACTATACATTAAAATAGTATTTTTATATTTTTGAATATTTCTCAAAATCTATGTGTTAACCTTACGAAAATATTGAATTTTTTGGTTAATGCTCTATATACTGAAGTCTATGATCTTTTGTGTTGTATTAAATTTTTTAAACATATTCTACGTTTGTATTAGTGTATATTAAACTCTTTTTATGGTACATGGACATCGTTTTAATTTTTTGTCAATTAATTTAGTAAAACTTCATAATACTCCCTAAATTGGTGGATTAACCATTATAAAATCGTTATTTTCTAAAGAAATGAAGAAAACAAAATTTCGAAACATTTTTGACCTTCATGATATGTTATCGAAAGATGCAACCAGCGACAAGAAACTGTATCTTCTCATCTTCGGCAAGCCATTTGGAGCTACCAGCGACAAAACTGTCTGGCATTTTTTTGAAAAAAAAAGTATGATTCGTAGCCAAATCTTCGCAAGGTGTGACGGTTGTCCCTTCTATTTCAATCTATAACATCATCATCACTTCCGTTCTTCTAGTGCTTATTGTTCCTTTAGTAATTATTTGCAGTGCGCGGAATCTGCTTTGAAGTTCTTAGGAGACCTAACTCACATATACTTTGTTGGAAATGCTCCAATGGCTCACATGGCTATACAACCTACAGAAGAAACACCTGATTTGCCATCTTACGAGGTAAACAACATAGCTCTAATTGAAAGAAAGAAAGAAAAATGCTCCAATTACTCACATGGCTATACAATCTTCTTTATTTTTTTGTAGAGGTTCTTATTCAGATGTAGTGTAGTAGCAGCATCGAAGTACAAGATAAGTAACTGCGAGGATTTTATGTGGGTAACCAAAGATGAGCTTTTGGCGTTCTTTCCTGAGCATGCTGAATTCTTCAACAACACGATCGTTAGCTGAGTTTTCCTGTTCTCTTTCCTTCTGGAATAAGATAGAAACACAAAACATGAACCGTAAGACATATAACACGTGGTGTATGAAGGTCACTGTAGTAACCAGACCAAACCCATGTCTCTGGTATACACGTGAAGGAATTTTTTGTTGACGTTAAAGTGGCAATTGATATCGGATTATTTGCCCAAAAATAAACGTTTGGTAACGTAGTACACTACTATCCAGCACGTAGTTTTTAAAGACAACTGCTAATTACTTTTGTTAGGAATCAGGATATTAGTTAATATATTTTTAGAGTGAGATTTTTTTTTCTTAAAAAGAAAATAAATTTCGGACATACAAATGAAGCAAGAACGCAGTACGTGTTGACCATGACCATGATCAAACCAAAACAAACGGATCTTTCCTTCGAATATGCATAATGGTGTTTGTATATTATTCCTTTTAAAAATAATAAAAAGATTACAATGATCTTTTTTACAACAAATTATAGGAATATAAATGTCACGCTCCGCAATTAAGGTAATTAATCTATCCTTAAAAAGAAACACAAATCTTATATAATCAATAGAGCCATTAGAGATAAGAAGAGAGATAGAGATCTGATCATTTTGAAGATTATTATAAAAAAAAATGGCATCATCTGAGCAAAAGTTGGTAGAGGAAAACGGGTCGGTGATCTCAAGCTTGTTGGATAAAGCCAAAGGTTTCATTGCGGAGAAGCTAGCTAATATTCCGACGCCGGAAGCCACCGTTGACGACGTTGATTTCAAAGGCGTGTCACGTCAAGGTGTTGATTATCACGCCAAGGTCTCCGTCAAAAATCCTTACTCTCAATCCATCCCTATTTGTCAGATCTCTTACATCCTCAAGAGTGCCACAAGGTTCTCTTCTATTTTTTCAATTATTTATGTAACGTTTGATTTACACTAACCCTTCACCAGACGAATGAAAATTGAGTTTGTTCACTTGTTAATACACAAATCAATAATATAACTACCCATACGTGCATGCTATAACATTTGTGTCACATGCATACATGTATTGTCTTTTTACTGTTAAAAGAATGTATTATTTATTGTCTAAATTTTGAGATCTGTACGTAAAACAAGAAATATAATGGTCCGTTACTAATGCATATGTGTAATGTGTTATAGTTCAATAATTCATGTGCAATCCCTAATGATCTCTAGCAAGACTAGCATCTCTGAGCCCATAACGTTTATCTTTTAGACATAAACATTACACGGCACTAGTAACACATGTTTGCATGGGCACGAGACGATATATTTGTATCTGCATGTAGTCCGTTTGCTTAGGAATATAATAGATTAGATTATATAACAATGTCAGCTGCATCTGCATATACGGATATATATACCAGTGCTTTTTATGTAACGTTAGTACGTTACGCACGCTTCAAGTGTTATGCAGGTTCACTGATCATATGCTAATTAATAATGTTTGTGGTTGCGTAGGACTATCGCGTCTGGCACAATACCGGACCCGGGTTCGTTGGTTGGGAAGGGCACGACGGTTCTGGACGTACCGGTTAAGGTGGCTTATGGCATAGCGGTTAGTCTAATGAAGGACATTGGCTCGGACTGGGACATTGACTATCAACTTGACATTGGTCTAACCATCGACATTCCTGTTGTTGGTGACATTACCATTCCTGTCTCTACTAAGGGGGAGATCAAGCTCCCTTCTCTTCGCGACTTCTTTTAATTTCACCTATTATTTTCTTAATTATAATCCAGTCTTCAATAAAACATAGACGATTGCATATTTCAGTTCTGGAATTCTCTTTTGTTGGTTTTGTTATTGGGTTGTTGAATACTTTTATTGGCTATGCATGTTTTCATGGAATGTGATTTATAATTTTAATTAGATGTATGCGTACAGCCGTAATTGCCTTGTATGAATATGACTATAAAATCTATATCTCAAAAGAATGCTTGGACGTATAGCCGGTTCTGACCATAGTATGAAGAAACATTTGCATTGATTTCTAATTTTTTTCAAAAAATTAATATAGGTAGATTTGATGGCTCTTAAATTATGAAGAAAAATTATTAAAACTTATGTTAAAATGTTTAGGGTTTTTAGTAATTAAACCCCTCAAATAAAGATGAATCGTAAAAAAAAACCCCAACTAAAAATCATGTGAAATAAACCATCAACTTTAGTTCTGTTAACATATGTTACCCTCCGTCTAAAAAACTGTAACGGAGGGTGACATATGTTAACGTTTTATAAGTTGAGGGTTTATTTCACTGGATTTTTAGTTCAGGGTTTTTTTTTACGATTCATCTTTAGTTGAGGAGTTTTATCACTAAAAATCTTTAAATGTTATTAAATTATTTATTATCATTTATACATTGTTTTAAGATTTATAAGCCTTTAAAACTAATTTATAAATTTTAATACATTAATATATTTGTATATTAATTTATACATCTTAAATTAATAATTTTTAACACTACTTACAACTTATTATAACTTTGAAATATTAAATTATTTGATATTTGGCAATAGTGATATAAAAAATTTTGTGTGTTTATATCGTCATTGTCAAATATGAAATAATTTATAGTTTCTAAGTTATATTAAGTCTTAAGTAGTGTCGAGATAATTCATCCATGAAGTCAATCTTTCTATTTAGAGTATGATGCACTTTTTCCTATTTTCATGATTTCTGTCATCCGGCTCATACTTCTTCCCCTCCAAAATAATGCATGATTATTTTTATTCTCATTGATTTCTGAATAACTACATTATATTTTTATTTTCTTGATCAATAATATATTTAAAACATAAAGTAATACAATAAATCAAGAACAATATAGGAAAATAGAAAAGTATGAGTCTGATGACGAAAATCATGAAAATAAGAAAAAGTACGTCATACTCCAAATAGAAAGATTGACTTCATGGATGAATTATCCTCAATACTACTTAAGACTTAATATAACTTAGAAACTTTCAATTATTTGATATTTGAAAATGACGATATAAACACACAATTTTTTTTATATCACTATTGCCAAATATCAAATAATTTAATATTTTGAAGTTATAATAAGTTGTAAATCGTGTTGAAAATTATTAATTTAAGATGTATAAATTAATTTTATAATAGATTAATGTATTAAAAATATAAATTAGTTTTAAAGGCTTACAAATCAATCTAAAACAATGTATAAATGGATAATAAATAACTTAAAACCCTTTAATAACTTTTAGTGATAAAACCCCTCAACTATTTTTGAATCTTAAAAAAGACCCTTAACTAAGTTTTTAACATTATAAACCCTCAACTTATAAACCGTTAACATATGTCACCCTCCGTCACGGTTTTTTAGACGGAGGGTAACATATGTTAACGGAACTAAAGTTGAGGGTTTATTTCACAGGATTTTTAGTTGAGGGTTTTATAACCACGAAAGCTCTGCTCGGACGCTGGTGCAAAAGTCCAACTTGTAATGTGTTGGTAAATTCTCTTTGGTACGAACCGCATCCCCACGCCACCTATACGCAGCTTCTACCTCTCTTCTCCACCAAAATGACCGTTAAATCAAAACCAATTTAATACCATTCTCATTTTTCCACTGCAATAATTGATCCCAACTTTGTTAGTGGTTAGGCCCATTACATTAATGTTCTCATTTTTTTCTGAAGTATTAATGACACATGAAATACAGATGTACATATAAAGTCAACATTCCCCATCACTAAGCTAGTTTATATAATTCACATAACTAGAAGTAATTAATCCGACTCCCCCACCTCCCACCCCACCACACACACACACACACAACCACCATGACCGAACCAGAACATGTTCGTCCGTTAGCTCCGGCGACCGTACTTCCGTTGAGCGATTATCCAGCCACCAACAAACAAGCTCTCCATCGTCGCAGAAACCGAATAAAGTGCTTAATCTGCGTCACACTAACATCTATAATTCTCATCACGATCGTGTTGTCTTTAGTCTTCACGGTGTTCCGAGTCAAAGACCCCATCATAAAAATGAACGGCGTGACAGTCAACGGTCTAGACTCAACCACGGGGACTCAGATCCAACTGTTGGGAACAAACATCTCGATGATCGTCGACGTGTCGGTCAAGAACCCGAACTCTGCGTCGTTTAGGTATTCGAACACAACGACCGATATATATTACAAAGGAACGGTGGTGGGTGAAGCACGTGGGCCACCGGGAAAGGCGAGAGCGCATCGGACGGTGAGGATGAACATGACGGTTGATATTATGATAGGTCGGTTTCTGATGGATCCGAGTTTGGCTCGAGAAGTAAGTGGGTCGGGTCTTTTGAACGTGTGGAGTTACACTAGGGTTGGTGGTAAGGTGAAGATACTGGGGATTGTGAAGAAACACGTAACGGTTAAAATGAACTGCACTATGGCTGTGAACATCACTCGACAGGCTATTCAAGATACTGAGTGCAAGAAAGATATCGATCTTTGAGTTTTCGGTTTCCAAAGGTATACGTTATGAACTTATGATATGTATTCACGCTTTTTTTAAAATCGTTTTATTTCTTTGATTGGATCAGCATGATGATACATTTGTATAAAGTATGTTTTGAACTATTATAGTTCTAATTTTCTCAGAGTTGCTATAGTTTTGAATGGAGGGAGCATGAGGTTTCTGTTATATACTTCAAACATTTTTATTAGATTTTTAGAAAAACTAACCGACTGTTCTAGTACGCTAGTAATTAGCAGTAAACCGATTAGATTAATAGTGTATATCCGTTTTAGCAAACCGAATAACAAGTCTATCTTTTCGATCCGTTGGTCATTTTACTCATTAACCACATGGTTTATTGACCAATCTACCTTTTAATCGATATAAACAGTCTTTAAACAATCACATGCACACACATGTTTGCTAGTTCACGATGTACTTGTATCCAACTGTTAGCTAAGCTTCTATTTTGTCTGTAGTAAAACGATTCGTTTTATATCAACGATCGTTACATTTTCTAATGTTTGTTAAAATACTTATGTGATAAGTTTATACTATATGCTCATTAATCGTTTTTACACCAAAGAGGCAAACGTCGAGTTTAATACGGACGCCAAAGAGGCAAGAACGTTTGACAATTTGCATTGAGAAGCCTAGAATCACACAAATCGAACCAAAACAAATCTCAACGACACAAGACAGCGATTGAGTATGATATACATTTTCTAATTGGACGCATGTCACCCATCAAATACGGAACTGACAAATATGGTTAAACAGTCAATGATACAAGGCTCGAACACATAAAATAAAATGAGAAAATAAAATTTAAAATAATACAGCAAAAGTTAAAAATAATATTCCTTGGTTGGCCACTTAATTAATAACACCAACATTATTAATAAATGCAGAATTTGCAGTTTCCAAACAATATTAAATGCATCTGCAATTTCCACCCACCTCTTCTCTCTTCCCCTAACTAATTAATTAAAATAATATTCCAAAATTTTAAAATTAAATTTTCTCATCACTCTCTCCTTCTTTCTTCTCTTTCTCACACATGGACCCATTTTTCTTCTTGACCATCAAATGTCAACCGCCGCCTCCTCCTCCCCCGTCTTCCTCTTCCACCCTCCTCTTCCACCGTCGCCTCCACACGACTCCAACCACTCTTACCTCACTACTCTAGGCTTTGGCTACTCCATAGCCATAGCTCTCGGTTTCCTCGTCCTCCTCTCCACCGTCCTTTTATCCTCCTACATCTGTTGCCGCGGCTCTCGCCGCCGCACAACCGCCGTTGAATCCACCAGCGCAAGCGTTATACTCCCTCGCGTAATCTTCGTCGCGGAAGAAGATCTTGAAGCGGGTGACGTCAACGTGGGACTTGACCAAGCCGTCATAAACTCTTACCCTAAGTTCCACTTCTCAAAAGAAACCTCCGCCGCGTCTTCCGATGGTTTTGGCAGCGGTGGAGATACGACTTGTTCGATCTGTTTGTGTGAGTATAGAGAAGCGGAGATGTTGAGGATGATGCCGGAGTGTAAACACTACTTCCATTTATGTTGTCTTGATGCGTGGCTTAAACTAAACGGATCTTGTCCTGTTTGTCGGAACTCGCCGCTTCCGACTCCGACGTCTACGCCTCAGTCAACACCTTTGTCGGAAGTTGTGCCGCTCTCACAATATGCCGCTGACCGGAGGAGAGCAAGAAGATGAGATATTTTTACTTAGATCTATATTCGCCTAATTACTAGGGTGTATTATTATTATTATTGGCTCCGTTTCATTACAACTTCACTGATTTGTAATTAAAAATTCCATCAAAAGAGGAGTTTGCCATTAATATCATCGAAATGAAATTCATTTTGAAGTCTGAATGATTTGCTTTCACGTGTTTTACCCGTTGTTGACGTAGCGATTTAAAATCTAACACACGGTCGTAAACTGTGACATGAGTTTGAACAGTGTAACGTTAGTTAAATATTAGTACTAGACTACTAGTAGTAGATATTTTTTTGGTTGTAGGAAAAGATGTTTCTAAAGCTGAGAACAAAAAGAGTTAAGGTTAGTAGTAGCATGGGAACAAAAGTATGGTTTATTCATGTAGACTAACTTAGTTTTATAAATGAAATAAATATTTTAAGATATATTTCCCTAGACTTATTTAAATTTTCTTTATAAACTGTATGATAGGTAACATAGTTACGACTGGTGCGTTACAAACGCAGATTGCTACATGCTTAAATTCCGACTAAGTGTTGACTTCAAGTGAATCTGATATCTCTTACGTGCCTCGGACGCCCTTGTTCTATGGACTATATATGGTGGCCGATAGCTGGAGATGTTTTTCTTCATAAGGCGCACGTTAGTCATCGAACGTGAGGAGCTTGCGTGATGTGAACATGTGTATTTGAAAATATTTGTTTAGTCATAAAGACTGTGAATGCGTTAATTGTTGTTAATTGACTTAGAATAGTCCACGAATTCGCTTCTATACCTCCCCGCACTATCTGGTTGAAGCTTTATTTTCTCATTTTAGTGGTAAAATGCATTTGTTAATAAGTAATTAACCACGCTTTGATTTTGATTACATGGGTCCACGTATACACTTTACATTTCCCATAACATTCGACCTACACGTAAGCCAGTGACATGAGTGTTACGTCGTGTACCCCTCCCTCAAATCAGGTTTCCCCTAAGCAAAACGACGTCGTTCGAAACCCATAAATTTATATTATAATAAAGATTGAATCAATATTATAATGAAATAAATTTTGACAAATATAAAAAATGATTTCATATTATAAATACGAATCATGTTAGGATATAATACATCAATTTTGGTTACAATTTGTATCACATCATTTGAATTTCGGTTATACTAGTTTGGTTCGCGAATTATATACGAAGTTAATCCAATTTTTTTTTAAAAAGATAAGAAATAAATATTTATTTATATACAATATAAGATATTAAAGATATATATTTAAAATTTAAATACTTATTTTTAGATATTATTTCAAAATAAATAAATTTGAATATTTAAAGTACATATTTATGTTTCAAATGTTTATACTTGTGACTAGTTTAGACATTCATATCGATTTTCAGATATTTTTCAGATTTTTCAATATTTTAAATTATCTGTTCGGGTTCGGCTGATAACACTTCCTACAAAACTATTTCTGATATTTTTTAAATTTCAGATTAGATATAAATCGAGTTTTTTAGTTCGGGTTTGATTTAGATTTCGGGTTACGAATCTTATGCCCAAATCTACTTTAAAAAAAGAGAAAATACAATTATAGAATTTTTTTCATCAAAATATATTCCGCGCTTTCGTTATACATTTAAAACGAGCGTGAAAAAAATCACGATCTGGTACCGATTACGTCCAGAAAACACTCGTGGTGTCGGTAACATATAATAAAAAAGGTAATGACACGCATGACGCACCATCAGCCGCTCTCCTCCTTTGCGTCGCCTACACGTTCGTCTCTACTTCTCCGTCAACGAAACGTTGACTATATATAAAAATTAAAAAGATACTAACGCCGTTAAACGGTCTCCGAACCAACACGATCGGGTCCCGAACCTCACGCTTCGTGATTATAAAACCTATTATTCACCTCTTCGCTTCTCCTCCTCTCCTTCGTTGAAATTCGAAATCGAGAAAAAAAAAATCAAATGGCGGAAGAGATTGAGAAATCGATGCCGGCGGAGCAATCTCTGATGGACAAGATCTCGGAGAAGATCCACCACCACGACTCGTCGTCCGACTCCGAGTACGAGAAGCCTGATTCGCCGTCGGCTGTGAAGGCGAAGATCTACCGCTTGTTCGGCAGGGAGAAGCCTGTTCACAAGGTCCTCGGCGGTGGAAAGCGTACGAGTCTTTACCTTTTCATTGATTCACATTATCGTTTTGGTTTGTTATGCGTTGATCTGCAATATCAGGGTCCTAGTTACTCGTTTTCCAGATCCGGTTGATGATGATTTGATGCGTGAGAGTAGTTTCCGGTTATTGGGCGGTTAACCGGTTTATTTTGTTAGATCGGTTATTAGGATTCGTTCCCGGTTCGAAATGGGAGCTTAGGGATTTAGGCATTGAAAGGAGGAGAATGTCTTTGTTGAATTGATTTGAGAGCATGAGCTTGGTTTTGATTAGATTGAGATATTTATTTTGCATTTTCAATAAAAACTTAGCTACATAATTTGGATTTGAAAGTATTAATATTATGTTTGAATACTCTAATCTATTTTTGTATGCTTTTTATATATTTATAGTATATTGAATTGATTTAGGCATTAAAAGGAGGAGAATGTCTTTGTTGAATTGAGAGCACGAGCTTGATTTTGATTAGATTAAGAGATTTATGTTGCATTTTGAAAGTATTAATATTATGTTTGAATACTCTAATCTATGTTTGTATGTTTTTTTTATATATATATATAGTATATATTCGCTCATACATTTGTCTTATTTCTTTCTGCGTTCTTAATGAATCTTTGCAGCTGCTGATGTGTTCTTGTGGAGGGATAAAAAGCTGTCAGCTGCAGTTCTCGGTGTGGCGACTGCTATTTGGGTTCTCTTTGAGCTGGTTGAGTATCATTTGTTGAGTCTCTTGTGTCACGTTTCGATTCTTGCTCTTGGAGGCTTGTTTCTGTGGTCCAATGCTCACACTTTCATCAAGAAGTAAGCCTTGATTAATGCCTTTATTGGTGTTTGTTTTCTTTTTCTCATATCCTTGTTTTTATTTTCCTCAGGAGTCCACCTCAAATTCCAGAGATCCATGTTCCAGAGGAGCCTTTCCTTTTGATTGCCTCTTCCCTGAGAAACGAACTAAACCAAGGTTTTGTTATCCTGCGAAGCATTGCCTTAGGCAGGGACCTTAAAAAGTTCCTCATGGTATGTTTACTACTTCCTTGTTACTGACATTTGCAGCCTCGTTAAACAATCTAGAAAATGGTTTTAAGTTCGTAGCACATTTACATTGTTAATGTTGTATTCAGGTTGTTGTTGGTCTATGGATCATCTCGGTGGTGGGGAACTGGTGCAACTTCCTGACTCTGGTGTACATCTGCTTCGTGTTGTTGCACACAGTGCCAATGATGTACGAGAAACACGAGGACAAGGTTGATCCGTTTGCAGAGAAAGCGTTCAAGGAGTTGCACAAACATTACCTTGTGTTCGATGAAAAGGTTGTTTCCAAGATTCCCATTGCTTCCCTCAAGGCTAAGTTGGGTTGAACAGAGACTTATATGTCTGTTTCCTTTTGCTTTTTGGTTTTTATACATTGATCAATGTGGAATTTGGTGGCCATTTTCAGAGTTTTGAACGCTAATGGTCCAAATGTCATGTATCACATTTTGATTGCAACTCAATTTTTTTTTGTATTTTTCTGTTAAAAAAAAACTATTTGCCTTTTTATTATGACTTCTTATGGAGAACACTTGAAACAATCAAAGGTGATTGATTACATTTTGCACTTGTGTATAAACTGACCAAGCCAAACCGAAGAAAAAGCAAATAACCAAAGGTGCCGCAAACATTTCATGATTTGCCGGGTCATCATCAACTACGGGTCGGGACCAATCTGTGATTTATAATTTAGGCCCAATAAGTTACTTGGGCCACAGTCTTTCGTTTCGTTGGAAACAAATCAACAGTCATTGCGTAAAGATGGGCTTGAAGTAAAAGTCCAGATCATAAATATGGGCCTAATCCAACGGCTATGATACGTCGCAGTAGCCCTAATACACGTCTCTATATAAACAGATCTAACGATACAAAAAAACTTCATCAGCTCCTCTTCCTCGCCGCATTCGAATTAGATCTCTTTTTTTTTTTTTTTGTTAACTTTTATTGAAATTTCTTTTCTTTACTTTGAGATGCGATGAAGAGTTAATATCGGAAAAAATAGTTGATCGTTCGCGAGATGAAATCCGATTATATTATGGTTCGTATTCGCTGAGCATTTCTAATTTTTTAAGTGTTAACGAAGGACCTATGGGTGAAACGCTGTAAATTCGATGCGTATTCAAGCCAAGTTTACCTTCGTATAATTCATTATCGGAGATTTTTCGGAATCTGTGGTTTCAATTCCTGATTTCTTTTAATTTTTCGATTAAATTTTCCTTTTTTTTTAATTTAAGATTTAAGAAGAGCGAAGGACCCAGCAGGGAAGCGAGTAATGCTCATGAAATGAGGCTTCTCTAACAAATTTATTTAACCTTCGTAGATTAAGTCTCTCCAAGAGATCGTTGATTATCTGTTGTTATAGGATTGTCGTGAGTTCTTGGTGTAAAGTTTTGATGTGTATGTTTCGAGAAAGCAGGGATAGTGTGTATCGGCCTAGTGCTAACACTGCACTTTGTACGAAAGATTTCCCATGCAAAATTAATTAGGGGCAGATGGGCAGTTGTGATTCACTATCTCTATTGAATAGCTCAACAATCATCTTCCCCACATCGTTGATGATCTGTTATCTGATTGTCGTGAGTTCTTGGTGTATGGTTTTGATATGAATGTTTGAGTCTATAGTATGCTTTTTCGAGAAAGCAGGGATTGTGTGTATCGGCGTAGTGCTAACAATGCACTTTGCACGAAAGATTTCCCTTGCAAAATTTACTAGGCAGATGGGCAGTTGTGATTCATTTCTCTATTGAATAGCTCAACAATCATCTTCCCCACATTTTCTTTTCTTTTTATCCAATTTCCTTTATTCGAATAGTAACAATGTGCGTACTATCATAACTGAATTTACCAAGGCATTGAATGGGAGGTGTGAGAAAGAGAATATATGCTTGAATTTCACTTCCGACAGGACCTTTTTGCCAATTGAACGGAATGTCCAACTCATTTGTATTCCACTGGAAACTTAACCTGGCTAGTGAAGTTTGCATAAATTATTTTCAGCACAAAGTTTAATTCTATTTTCTTTGATTAGTACAGAACTGAAATATATAGAAAGAATTTATTCTTTTGAGGATTGAAGAAATTGTTAATTAGCTGAATATGAACTTATTAACAGAATCATTGTGTGCCCATCGCCAATTATACATTCGATCTACACATCTCATCTACAAAAATGTTTGGAACTTAAACTGATCAAACGAACAGTAATTATCTATGAGGGATTCTAATTTTTACCAGCAAAAATATTTATGGAACTTAAATTAGGAACTAAGACCAATTGCTGGAACATTGTCCCGTCACTTAGAATCCGACCTGCTACTAACTAAAATCACTCTTGGGAGTTTTAACCAGCCATGAAGCCCAAATCTCATTGGCTGGTGGCGATGGCTGTACCCAATGTCCAAATCTCAAGATTTCTCCAGCAACAATGTTTATGGAACTCGAGTTAGCTAAGATTAACATTGTCCTGTCTCCTAGAATCCGACCGGCTACTAACTAAGATCACTCTTTGGAGTTTTTAACAAGACAAGAAGCCCAAATCTCATTAGCTGGTGGTGATGGCTGCACCCAATGTCCAGGAATCCGGCTGTATAGAAAAACAAGAACATTTTCTCAAGAGACAAACATGTAAAAAGGTTGTCTAAAACTGTGAGGAAAAAAAAGAAATGGTATTACCTTCCTCCTGGACTCAGATATGCATCCCAATCTCTTCTGATCTGTAGTTTTAAACCATAACTCAGCTAAATCTTTGGTCTAATAAATAAACTAGATGGAGAGTTAAAGAAAACACACCTCAATAAGTCTACCCATGTCCAAATTGCTTCCGTAGTAGTAGTGATAACACTCCACCGGTAAATTTGACACATTTTCGCAACCACTGTCAAGAGGAGCTTCTATTGACTTTTCACAAGACGCTGCTGCGACATCATTGATTTCTTTATCCATGTCTTTGTTGATGATTTTGTTATCGGTTGTTAGATTAGTGTCTTCCACGGAGGCAATGGCATTCTCTTCGGCCTCTGTATTGGTTACCGACGGAGCTTGGTTCTCCTCTTGCTCCACCGCAGCACGAACGCTCTCGAAGAACTTGTCATCTTCTTCCGGAAGAAAATGACCTGCACAGTATCCATATAACCCGTTTACTGAAGTCCTAATCTGGTAACTGGTATCAGAACTCATTGTACAACTTCAGATCATTGACATACCTTGCTTCTTCAGTTTCTCGATTCTTAGCGAACGCAACTCTTGCATTTCCTCAACGATTAGAGCTAGTTCAAGCTGAAACATTCAAACCATGAGACTGTTTACCGTAACTAAACATAAACCTATCCCCAATTACCACTATAATGTCTAAGATAGCATTAGAAGTCTCACCTCGGGTTCTAATCTCCTTCGCTCTCGTTTCGCCTTGACCTTCTCAATTGCCTTCATCTCATCAACCTGAAAACAGACAGAACCTGTTCAGATACCAACACGAGGAAACCATTTGATCCCTTCACCACTTATTACCTTTCTGTTAGCCATGTCCTTGGCCATTTCCTTTTCCCTCCACTCATCAGCCTCTCGATCAGCTTGTTCAAATCTCTCAGGCTCCTGTAATACAATCAACAACTCAAAATACTACAATACAACCTAAACAGAGCTTTCAATCAAACCCCTACCTTAGCACGCATCTCTGCAACGCACCGTCTCTTCTTCTTCTTCCAAAGTTTATTCCTTTTCGACTTCTTCATCCTACAACTCAATCTCGCCGCCGCAGACTTCTCCTCCCAAGGAGAACTCTCGTCAACAACAAACCTAAAAGGCTCAAGCTGTGCTCTTAACGTAGACATCAAGGAGTTAGCAGCTTCCACTGAAAGCTTCTCCTGCTCTTCCAAATCAACCTTCACACTTTCTACATATCTCCTCAAACACTCTACCCCTTCCATCGAATCTTTACCGTCTTTGATCATCCTCAACGCATCTAGTTCCTTCTCCCTATGAAATTGCATTCAACTAATGAGATTGCAACAACACTCAATCGATTGATAGTGTGTGGGCCTTCGCTTACATTGATTTTGCGAGGTGGATTGTATCTTGGAGGTTTTTGAGCTGATCGGTTATGTTCTTGGTGTTCCAGAACGCACCGCGGCGAGGTGGATCGGGAGGTAGCATCGGAGCCCAGTGGAACGGAGGCTGGTAATTCGCCGGATTCATGTTACCGTTTGAGCTGCACAGCGTAGGTGAGAGCAACGAGGAAAGGATGGTGGAGGAGTTTGTTACACGGAGGAGGTTTCGACGCCGGCAAAAGCAAAGGAAGAGAGCTCTAGAGGGAGAGATGACTTTGGGCTTTCAGAATGGGTATAGATAGGCCCATTTTAAAGAAACATATAATAATAAGCCCAGTTCTCTTAATCTAATTGATTAATAGTTAGTTGCTTATTGGTTGTTGGACCCAAGAAAAAGAGTTGATAACTGCTTTTATTTCAGAAGTTTGGATTTCTATTTTCAAGTTCCAACAAAAATTCATTAATATGAAATTTTCATGGAATCAAGTGAGAAATGTCATGCTATTTTTTCATAAAACTGTTTAGAATAGTGCACGAAACGTTAAGACATAATAATTTTTATAAAGTATAGTATAAAATTATTGATGAACAATATAAAACAGATCAATAATAAAATTGTTTATATACTAATTTTAATAGTTTTTTAATACAATAATAAATGAGTGTTAAAGAAGTTGGTTAAGTTTTTTTAACTTTTTTTTTACCAAAGTTTAGTATACAATTTTCTGCTTTTGGAATTTATTCAGTTGTAGATGACTTGTCACTTTGGAGGATACTCTAAAGTTGCCTTTTGAGTCAACCATAAATAGAAGAAAGTGATAGACCAAACACCACCAACTAATGACAAATAAACTTTGCCAACAGATTATGTAAAAGACAACAGATGATCTGTCAATGGAGATTTTCTTTAATCACCATTCCATTAATTGAACGTTAACGTTAACACAAGGGGAGTTTTACACGCTTAACCATGCAAATCGGTCCTAAAAACAAAACACATAACATGTGTCAAAGATTCGAATTATAGATTCCTAAACAATAATAAACAAACCAAATATATAAGAAAGCACAAAGAACAATTCTAATTCAGAATCTGTAATTTACAAATCCATAGAGAGAAAGGTTTCTCTTACAACCTTTCTCAACTTGGATTCTGTTAATTTCAAGATTCTGATTAAAAACCATCTCTGTTTCAACAATGTCGGAGCAGACAAAGAAGAGATTCATTACAAGCGATGATCTGAAAAAACACAACCAACCCGGAGATTTATGGATCTCAATCCAAGGCAAAGTCTACGACGTCTCCCACTGGGTTAAATCCCACCCCGGAGGCGAAGCAGCGATCCTAAACCTCGCCGGTCAAGACGTCACCGACGCGTTCATCGCTTACCATCCCGGAACCGCATGGCGCCACCTCGAGAACCTCCACAACGGCTACCACGTGAAAGACCACCACGTGTCCGACGTGTCGCGTGACTACCGTCGTTTAGCCGCGGAGTTTTCCAAACGCGGACTCTTCGATAAAAAAGGTCACGTGACTCTTTACACGCTCACGTGCGTCGCTGCCATGCTCGCGGCGGTTGTATACGGTGTTGTTGCATGCACGAGCATATGGGCCCACTTAATATCCGCCGTCTTGCTGGGCCTTCTCTGGATCCAGAGCGCTTACGTGGGACATGACTCTGGTCATTACAACGTGACGTCAACGAAGCCGTGTAATAAACTCGTCCAGCTTCTGTCTGGTAACTGCATCACCGGGATATCGATCGCGTGGTGGAAATGGACGCATAACGCTCACCATATCTCTTGTAACAGCCTTGACCACGATCCTGATCTCCAGCACATCCCTGTCTTAGCCGTCTCGAGCAAGTTCTTTAAGTCGATGACGTCACGTTTCTATGGGAGGAAGTTGACGTTCGATCCACTAGCTCGATTCTTGATCAGCTACCAACACTGGTCGTTTTATCCAATCATGTGTGTGGGGAGAATCAACCTCTTTATCCAAACGTTACTTTTGCTATTCTCGAGACGTCACGTTCCTGATCGAGCCTTGAACATAGCTGGGATTCTTGTTTTCTGGACGTGGTTTCCTCTTTTAGTATCCTTCCTGCCAAACTGGCAAGAGAGGATCATCTTTGTCTTTTTAAGCATGGCCGTCACGGCGATTCAGCACGTTCAGTTCTGTTTAAACCATTTTGCGGCAGATGTTTACACCGGTCCGCCTAATGGGAACGATTGGTTTGAGAAGCAAACAGCTGGTACGCTTGATATATCGTGTAGGTCGTATATGGATTGGTTCTTTGGTGGGTTGCAGTTTCAGCTAGAGCATCATCTGTTCCCTAGGCTACCGCGTTGCCATCTCAGGGGAGTTTCGCCTGTGGTTCAGGAGCTTTGTAAGAAGCATAATCTACCGTACAGGAGTCTTTCTTGGTGGGAGGCTAATGTGTGGACGCTCAGGACTCTGAGGAAAGCGGCGGTTCAAGCTAGAGATGTGACTAATCCTGTGTTGGAGAATTTGCTATGGGAAGCTCTGAATACTCATGGCTAGAAAAAAAAAACTGAACAGTACAGATCGGTTTTGGTTCGGTTTTGCATGGTGGTTAATTTCGTTTGTTATGTACTTTTCTAGTGGAAGAGATGTGTTAAGTTTTGGTTTTTTGATGTAACTCATCATCACTTGATCTCATCAAAAATATGTACTTAATTTCATTTTTGTGATCAGATATTATAATGTTTCTGGCTCCTTTTGGATGTCTTTAGATTACTATATTTCTCAAGCAAAACGTTGAACATGTGTAATTAAATAATACTGTTACCAAACCAAACATGGAATACAGTTTACTAATTGTTCGTTCATAGGGAAAATAAATACTACATTTATGGTAATTATTACGTTCTCAGCATGGACTGCTAGATAATAAGGGAAACCAACCGTCCAGAGAAAGCTTTACCGTTCCAACGGTAACATGACATGACACAACTTCATATAATCAAACCATTCTCTTTACGGAGGGAGACACTTTCTTATCTCAATCTCATCTTCTGGTATTATAAAAAATATAAATAAAAGCTCTGAGAAAAAAAGCCTTACCTTGAATCATGGGAATGGATTTTGGCAACGGCCTTTCCTTTGCCGCCATTGTCCCCACTGTATACAAAAGAGAAGACTATAAGCGTACCAAACACGACGCCGTTTTCTCCAACTGGAAGGTCCTTGACTCCTTTCTATCTCTCTCCGCCTCAGTTTTTGATCTTAATTAGTCTTGTCTGTTTATGAAAGAAGCTGAGACTCTGTAAACACACAGGTTCTGATAGGTTCGGAGGATTGGGAGGATTTCAAGAAGGGGAAAGACGGTGTAGGTAGATACAGAGTCCAGAACTTACCTCGTAAATCTTGTCCTGGTCTGTATGAGCTAGGTGTAGCAGTCATTGACCAAGCCCGAAAGCTTGACTCGGATGATGTTCTCGCTGCGTATCTAGGACAAGCTGAAAGTGTTAGATCTAGGCTTCAGTCTTATGGACGATCCGGTGCTCATTTGCGCACTGTTAACAACAACAACCTTGATGGTTGTTGTGAGTCTCCTCCAGATAAGAAGGCGGGTTTGTTTGAGGACATTTTCATGAAACATGGCTCGGTTGTCTATAGATGGGCTCCGGTAATTTACTATGTCTTCTTATCTTATTTCATCTATTTACTTCTGCTTAATAACTTTGATATCGTGTTAACGGACTTCTAATGTAAAATCAACTGATGATAAGTGTATTGGCATATCTATCTTATATATTAGTTAGGATCATTTTCAACTACATGTAGAGTCTCTAATAACTCGTGTGATTGTTTTGTCAGATGGGGTCTAAGAGGGAAGCTGAGGCAACGGAAGGGATGCTATTGAGCACGTTTGACTATGCGTGGAACAAAGGAAGCAACGGGGAGCGACGCCATCTTGATTTGCTTAACAAGCTTGGTGATCTCGAGTTTATTAGCAACAGAGAGTCCGGGGTATCACGTGTGCTCTTTCCTTTTCTCCGGAACCAAGAGAGAAACCTAAGCTGTGATGTTGTTGTTGGTGAAGAGGAGAAGAGTACTAGTACCAAACTCTCCCGATCCAGACCGCAACCGGTTTCAGACAAATCTGATGAGATCTTCTCAGGTGGTTCTTGTTGTTCTGATTCTGTTTGTGGAGTCCTACTTGAAAACGGGGATTGTTGCAGTAGGAGTCCAGTTAAAGGAAGAAAGAGATGCTTAGAGCATAAAGGGCAGAGAATCTGCCGTGTCTCACCGGTTAAACCACATCCCGAGACTTTCATCACCAGAAGACAAGATTACAACACTGATGTTGTTACAACCTGTGGAGTGATCTTACCAAACATGGAGCCTTGCAGCAAGAGACCTGTTCCAGGAAGAAAACGGTGTGAGGATCATAAAGGCATGAGGATCAACGCTTTCCTCTTTCTTCTTAACCGGACAGACCGTGAGAAAACCGTCAAAGAAGAAGCTTCGAAGCCTAGCTTCTGTGAAGCTACAACGAAGAATGGCGTGCCTTGCACAAGAAGCTCTCCTAAAGGAAGCAAGAGGTGTTGGCAACACAAGGATAAAGAGAACATTCATCCGGTGGTAGCCGCCGAAACACAAGTGACGTGCGGTGTTAAAGTGTTTGATGGATTGGTCTGTGAGAGATCTCCGGTTAAGGGACGTAAAAGATGTGAAGAGCATAAGGGAATGAGAGTCATCATCATGACTTAGGTTAAAGCTCGCCACTAACTGGAATTGTTTGTACTAAACTGGTTTTATTTGTTTGTTGTACCAATTTCTGTACGGAATTAATTATTATTTAGAATTATTTAAATGTAAAATCAGTGACTATATGAAATCACTATCAAATCTATATTGGTAACAACTATAACTTTGAATTTTTTGATTTAAATTTTAAATAGTATATTTTATAATTTTAATTTTGGATATTATTCTTGTATAGTTATTTTCAAAAATTTTAACACAGTAACTATAAAGCTGTAGAAAGTGATTATAGTCAACATATATATATATATATATTAAGATTTTAGACTGTAATATTAGTTTTTTTTTTTTAAATTGGTTTTATTGTTGTAAAGAGAATTGTGATACAGAGCACGCACAAACTATCATCGATCACTTCCACAATTATACAAATGATACGTGGTTATTTTAGTTTGCCTCTATATCATAATAATCCCGAGTCAAATTTGTAATAGTGCTAGTGTGTATATTATAAATGCCATGATAAAATTTTATATTAATGAAATCTGTGAAAATAGTTGCATAGTATTAAAACTTACAATGTGGAATTTTTATTTTCTAAAATTATGAAATCTATGAAATTAGTTGCACAGTATTAAAACTACAACGTGGAATTTTCCCTTTTTCAAATCTCTAGTGTTATGTTACAACTATATATAGGTAGTCAACAATTTCTTATTGGTGCATTTCCGTTATGGGCTATACTAGAAACTTGAAGGCCTAAACCATTATATGATTTTCAAATTTGTGTTGCTTTTCAGAAATTTCGACGGTCTTTATCGTTGAAGTCGACAAGTCTGAGAATGGTTATCCTTAGAGAATTTTGCTGGCCTATCCTCGCGTCGCGCCTTCTCGTCTTATTCCTCTGCAAATACTCTTCTGGCAACTTTTCTTTTAGTTCTCTCCGAGAAAATATGACCACATAAGCCACGTTGGCCCTAGTTTAATCTTCAATCTCCTTCCCGCTTCTTCATTTTCCCCGATGGCATTCCTTGTCCGCTCGCCGGAGATACCCAACGTATCGACAAGAATCTTCTCCGGTTCGAGTTCGAGTGTAAGACATATGAGTTTACGAAGAGGATGGTTACGGTTTCAGCTAGAGAAGACTGCGAGATTAGTACAAAGAAAGAAGAAAATAATCAGAACTACTACGTGAATATGGGTCACGCCGTTAGATGTCTCAGAGAGGAGCTTCCTTCCTTGTTCTACAAGGAGCCCAACCTTGACATTTAAGGGGTGTTAGTGAGAGTAATATTTATATAGAATTTGTTGATTTTGAAAATTGAGAGATTTATTAAATTTGGAAAGAATTATAGAAAATTTTGTATACTGTGAAATTCTATGAAAATACATTGATATAATGATTCTAAGAATCTAAGGTATATAAATAATATTTTCAAAATCTTATGTTATGAGTTAAATGCTGAAAAATACAACTCTCAATAACCCCAACTTTAATAGCTTTAAATAATCATTAAAATCTAGATTTTTTGAATAACAAAAGATTGTGTATAGAATTACTAAATCAGGAAACTAATAACACTAAATTTAATGAAAATGTGAGAATGTGTAAACTAATAACACTAAATTCTATAAATTCTAACAATCATAGTAAATCTAATTCTCACTAACACCCCTAAAGATTCTCGTTTATTTTTCTTTCTAGAAAGGACATTTAAGTTAAAATGAAGGATCATAAATAATGAGATTAAATATCAGAGAGATCCTTTTTCAAGTTAAACTTTGTTGTCCTTGGCTTCTTACTTATGCATGGTACCAACTTCAACTTGCTAGTCTTGGTTTTGCATTCTTCCTTCTGAATATAAGAAAAAGCCAAGTTTTAATATACATTATTGAAACGTAGAGAAGCAGTAGAAATAAGGATCACGCACTAACCTTCTTGCTACCGCCGTCATATATGGGAACTTGATAGGTAGCTTCATCGATGGAAATTTGATTCATCAACGTATCGTCGTCGTCTTCCTCGTCCTCTTCTTCTTCGTCCTCTTCTTCTTCTTCTTCTGCTTCTTCTCCTTCGTCTGCTTCTTTGTCTGGGATAAATGTGTAGATGGCGCGAAAGAGTTCTTCTGATCCAATAGTGCCCCTACGCAGATACTCGGACTCGTTCAACAAGTCGAACCTTCTGCAAGATAATTCGGTGCTAACCATCTGGACCAGTTCCTTTTTTGATTTCGAGTCGACATATTGGACCACCATGTCTTGGAGTGGCTGAAGTTTCTCAGCTTTGGCCACCTATTGAAGAAAGAGAGAGAGAGGGTGAATCAGAGTATTACTAATTCCACAAATAATTAGATAGATAGAATACAAAGAAAATCATTCGCATAATGTTGTGTTCATTTATTTTGATTCCACCAGTTAAAGCCATAATCAATATATATATAAAAAACAATCAAAATATTCAAGTCAGACTGACCTTGAAAATTTTGATGAGAGACTTGAGGTTTTGGCTATGGATTTCATGGGAAAGTTGGTTACTTGACTTAGAGAGGATATGGTTGCGTGCAGCTTTGCGCACATTCTCATAACCAATGTACTCAGCCACCTTAAAAGTAATTAAGAATGAAATTAGAGAGAGAGAGAGAGAGAGGACTTAGATAGTACAATTTATTGAGGATTAAAGATCAAGGAGGACGAACCTTGATCAACTTGATCAAACTAGGCAAATCTTTGTTGACAATCATCTGGGAGAACTCTTCTTGTGGTTTCTTTACAAGGGGGAGCACCGCAGAGAACAGCTTCTCGGGATTTTTCAGATAAAAACGAGCAAACTACACACACACAAAAAAAAAAATATAGTAATTGAGTTCTCAATCACACATAATCTGAATTAAAAAAAAATTAAAAATACCTTGATAATTTTGAGGAGAGACTTGAGTTCTTCATTGCGTACCATATAAGATATCTCTTCTTCTGATTTGTCTTCCACATAGTGGAGGATAAAAGCGTCCAGTGACTCAAAATTCAGAAAATCAGCCGTCCCGACAAGGTGGAAGAGACCGATCAAGCTTTCGCCGTGTAGGAGCTCGTCATACATCCACCTCTCCGAGCAAGTGCCATCACTGATCCTCACGCAGTATGTTAAAATCTTCTTGAAGGCTGTGCTTCTCACGAAGTACATCTCCACCGGCTCAGGTATCCTATGGAATCCTTCCATTGGAACCATCTTATTGAACAACTCCCATGTCTTGCGATCAACTTCTACAGCCTTCTTATCACTGCAAATACACTTGACTGTATTACTGTTATTAGAATCATCATCCACCGCCATTGGACCTTTTGATAAGGTAGCAGAAACGTAGATTTTCTTTTTAGGTTATGCGGCTGACAAGTACACAAGAGAAAGAATTATTATATACCAGTTAGGGCACAATTATAGCAGGATATTAAAGGGGTTTTTAACCCTTGGACCCCACACAAAACATAAAACCCGGTCTGAAAAGTCTTAGATAAGGATAGATTGTTGTTGGTTCTTTGCACTGTTCGCGGGTTCCACCAATATTGACGGCCTGTAATTGGTGCGTTTTTTAATTTTTTTTAATTAAATAAAAAAAAATAAAAAAATAATTAAGAAATTACAATGTGAGTTTTAGGGATACTACTGCTCTTAATATTTTCTTCTTTTCAAGCCCATTTTGAAGCCGAACATTAGACTTTTAATATTACCAATTTTAATTGGTTCTATTTTTACTGTGATACTAAAACATAAAAGGTGGTGGGCTCGTAACTCATAATCACATTATTTATGGATTCCATTTGCAAGACTCGCTACGTGCAACTGTTTGAGAATGAAACGAGACCTACAATTCATTAATATATGTTCCGGTGGATTTTAATTTGTCCGAATGATCAAACTTTGAAATTATTGTATGTCAAAAACAAATTTGACTGAATGAGCATCGCTCGTATGTCCGTTTCAAGATAGAACCATACTGATAGTTCCAATTGTAATTGGTAATTATGCGTGTGTGTGTTGATGTCAAAATTTTACGGCCAATGCAGCCTCTTTATCCGTCTAAATCCACTGTTGCCCCTCGAGGCAGCCAATCCGTGTGTCCGTGACGGTAGTGTTGGTTACACAACATAAGAAATTAAGAATAGCTCTAGATCTCGACAAACGAGCAATGGTATTATTAGTTCCAACGTGAGAAAAAAAAACTAATTGGAAAGAAGATATTAAGATGCTATTTTCCATGACGCAAAGCTAGGCATCGTATTGCACAAATTCGAGCTAAATTTACAGGCGATGAAAATCTCCTAGAAGACCCATCAACACAGGATTCAAGCTTTTTGTTTGACAAATATTATTGCATAACAAAAAAAGTTAGACCCAAATACCATTGTTAATGCCAAATTAGCTTAATCAATAATGTTGATATGAATCGGTACAAGACGGCGATTAAACAACAGCCCGAGAGACAAGATTACAAACACAAAGACACTGATGTTACCACATGTGGAGTGATCTTACCAAACATGGAGCCTTGCAGTAAGAGACCTGTTCCAGGAAGAAAACGGTGTGAGGATCATAAAGGCATGAGGACCAACGCTTTCCTCTTTCTTCTTAACCGGACTGACCGTGAGAAAACCGTCAAAGACGAGAAACCTGAAGAAGCTTCGCCTCCTCGCTTCTGTGAAGCTACAACAAAGAACGGTGTGCCTTGCACAAGAAGCTCTCCTAGAGGAAGCAAAAGGTGTTGGCAACACAAAGAAAAAGAGAATATTCATCCGGTGGTGGCAAGAACACAAGTGACGTGATAAATACCGCCACCTGTATTCGAATCTCGGCTACCAGTACCGTGCAAAGGTTTTCGGAGGTCCGAGCCGAGTTCAAAAATATATTTTACATGATATATTTTTAATAATATATATATATATATATATATATATATATATATATATATATAACACTCAAAAGTTTTGAATTATTACATAAACGTTTTCTAAATTTTCTTCACCAAAATTTTAAAATAAAATTTTAAATCATGAACAAAAAGTATGAATTTGTAATATAAATACAAAGATATAAATTTTTAATTGAAATGTTGGTAGCTGTCAAAAATGTAAATCTTAGCATTTAAATTAACTATAATAAACTATATATTGAAAATATTATAATTTTTTTATCAAATTCTTATAAATATATAAAATAAATCTAACTAATAGCATATAAAAAAAAGACCAATGTGATCAAATATTTACAATTTTTTTGGAAGTAGAATCTTTATAGTTTTATTTAAAATATAGCAAAAATAATTACAAACCTAGTTACTTTAAACAGAAATCTAATTTAAATTCAAATAAAAATAAAAATCTAACTAATAAAATATGTTAACTACCATGTAAAAATATTTTTTTTTTGTAATTTGGAGCCCTAAAATTTCTACAAAATTTGGGAGCCCTAGGCGAATGTCTTTTTCAAAAGCTTCTAAACACGGCTCTGCCGGCTACTGGGGAATTAACATTTCGGCATCGTCAGGGACAGAGAACCGACACGTGGCAACACGTGACTAGTCTGAATCACTTCTGTAGGATCAGGATATCTCTGTATAATAAAAAAAAAAAAAGTGTGTGATGGATTGGTCTGTGAGAGATCTCCGGTTAAGGGACGTAAAAGATGTGAAGAGCATAAGGGAATGAGAGTTATCATCATCTCATCATGACTTTTGGACCGGTTAAGCTCACTGTCCCCCTAACTGCCAAATTGTTTGTACTAAACCGGTTTTGTATTGTACCAATTTCTGTACCGAATCTATAATTATTATTTAAAATTAATTAAATGTAAAATCAGTGACTATGAAATCACTTGACTTTGATTGGTAACATGCTTTAGAATTGATTTAGCTTGAATTAAGGGTATTAATCAGAAATGTTACCAAATTTTGTGAGTTTGTGATTGAATTACAATATGGTAAGGTTGAGTTATTATCTGCTTTACAAAATCAATAAATCAAATGTTAAATCAACATCATAGAAAATTGCATGTATTAGCGTTTGAGTTGACTTGAGTTAGTATTTTCTTCAGTTGTCTACGTTATTTTAAGAATAATTAAAGAAATTTATCAACTTTTGAAACATAGAAATTGTCCAACATTTACTTTTAGTTAATTAATAAATATTATCAGCAATTATATACAACTATTTATTTGTTATTCAATATTTAAATAAAATTTATTATTTCTATTTACATTATTTGAATAAATTTATTATATAATTTAGTTATATTTGGCAACTGAAGTTTACATACATACATATATACATATGTTTATGTATATTTATATAATTCTAATTTAACATGTTTAAATTTTCTCTGGTCTATTTTGCTTATTAAGTTAGTAATAACTGTTGTTATTTTTGTAATTATATTTTATATATTTTGAATAATATTTACTACAATTTGTACTAGTAAAAAGGTTAGCAATCAATTATATCATGAAAACACTCTTTAATGTTATTACTAACACTCTTATATCATTAGTAATTACAATTTTTAGAAAATAGATATTTAATTTATTTTTTTAATGAAATCTTTGAAATAGTTGCATAATATTAAACTACAATGTGAAATTTTTCCCCTATAAAAATCTTCAATGTTACAACTTACTACTATATATAGGTAGTCAACAATTTATAATTGGTGCATTTCCATAATGGGCTATACTAGAAACGTGAAGGCCTAACCATTAATGGACCGTCATAAAAAAAATTCAATTGTATGTGTTCATTTTCAAAAATTTCGACTGTCTTTATCGTTGAAGTTGACAAGTCCGATCAA
The DNA here is from genome assembly GCF_000309985.2 of Brassica rapa. Lineage (NCBI taxonomy): Eukaryota > Viridiplantae > Streptophyta > Magnoliopsida > Brassicales > Brassicaceae > Brassica > Brassica rapa. The sequence goes on along the minus strand of NC_024799.2, from coordinate 968,290 downwards.
AGTTATCCTTAGAGAATTTTCCTGGCCTATCCTCGCGTCGCGCCTTCTCGTCTTCTTCCAAATCTATGTATCCGCATATTCCTCTGCAAATCCTTTTCTGGCTTCTTTTTTTTATTGGCTTCTCTCCAAGAAAATATGATTACTGAAACCATGTTTGCTCTAGTTTAATCTTCAGTCTCCATTTCCCCCGATGGCATTCCTTGTCCGTTCTCCGGAGATACCCACCGTCTCAGCAAGAAGCTTCCCCGGTTCGAGTTCGAGTGTGAGACATGTGTTTATGAGAAGAAAGGTTACGGTTTCAGCTAGAGATTTGTCTGGTGTGAAGAATCAAAAATCAAGATTGTACGTGAAGTTCTCAGCTCCGGTGAAAGAAGACTGCGAGATTAGTACAAAAAAAGAAGAAAATAAGCAGAACTACTACGTGAACATGGGTCACGCGGTTCGGTGTCTCAGAGAGGAGCTCCCTTCCTTGTTCTACAAGGAGCCCAACTTTGACATCTACAGGTTAATTTTAGAGATTCTCGTTTAATTTTCTTACATGGTCATGCTGGTCTCCCGTTCATTAGCTTTATGCTGTTTGTTTGATATGTTCTGCTTTATCTCTCATTGTCCAATTTTCACAGGGATGATATTGTGTTGAGAGACCCTATCAACACTTTCACGGGAATTGATAACTACAAATCAATATTATGGGCGTTACGTTTCCACGGAAGGATCTTCTTCAAAGCACTCTGCATCGACATTGTTAGTATTTGGCAACCCACGGAGAACACTCTGATGATTCGATGGACTGTTCACGGTATCCCTCGTGGTCCTTGGCAGACTCGTGGTCGGTTTGATGGCACTTCAGAGTATAAATTCGATAAGAACGGGAAGATTTATGAACACAAAGTTGATAATATCGCCGTTAACTCACCTCCAAAGTTTCAAATGCTCAATGTTAAGGAGCTTGTTGAAGCCATTAGCTGCGGCACCACACCGAAGCCAACGTATTTTTCATCATCATGGTTGGAAACATATTAGTATTGTGTATGTAATGTAGCTTGTGTATATAGAGTTCCTTGTGTGGTTATAGATAGAGTTCAAATACGGGTGGGAGTAGAGTTTGGCGTGTGTAATATAGATGACGAATAATGAAATAAACTCAATAAAATGATGCATAAATGAATAATAAATAAACAAAGTATTGATAGATAAGCTTAACTATCAACTATTTTTATTACATGACTGCTACTATCAGTTTTGGTTTCTTTTTGCATGTATCTTAAACTTTGATGGATTGCTGCAATTTGAAGTTGGTTTTAAAAAATTCTTGCGACTACTATTAACAATTTGTACATTTCTATATAGATATACTCTAGTTGTCACATAACCACCAACATTATTAGAAGAAACCACAAACTACAAGTCAGCTATTTTTGCAATGATGTAATGCAACCTGAATCATTGAAATTTAGATGGCAAAAATGATTAGGAAAAGAGATAAAAGTTTGGGGCCAATGATTCTAATGGGCCAAAGCACGTGCACGTCGGGGCAGGTCCGTTTAGGACAGCTAATACACAGGTGTGGGGATCTCAGGCTGCAAAGCTGGCCAATGCTGACCCCAGCGTTACTTTTATGCGCAACTTGACGACGGTTTCATTCAATTCAAGTCCCGTTGACTAGTCTTTTTTTTACAAGGTTGTTTCCGTCATTTTCAGGCCCTAGATCCACCTCCAATTTAAGTTGTGGTTAATTAAATGCTTGCATAGAAACCTCACCATAAATAAATACATATAATCATTTAATGTGTTCATATCAACTACCGCATTAAAAACCTATACAAGACATGTGAAACTCTTCTTCTTTTTTAACATCTCTAGTACGCCTACTATCTTCTAGCATTACAAAATTAAAATGTTTAATGTACATTTGACAAAAGAATTAATTTCAAAGTACATGCAATTTATGATGTTTTTGTTTGTTTTAATTGATTGTATTGATTACAGTTTAAACTAATCCGTTGATCAGGACAAATATTATCCGAGAAACCAAACTAAAAAAATAGATAAATTAGATTAAAAAGCTTATATTAAAATATAAATTAATAAATAACCGACAAAAATAATAAATAAAATAGTAGTAGATAAAATAATCATCAAACTAATCCGTTAAATCAGCACAAATATTAGCCAAGAAACAAAACTAAAATTAAATAAACAGGATTAAAAATCTAATCAATAGGAATATTATAATAGTATTAGTCTGAACTCGGAAGTTTATAGTATTAAAATAAATTAATAAATAACCGACAAAAATAATAAATAAAATAGTAGTAGATAAAATAATCATCAAACTAATCCGTTAATCAGCACAAATATTAGCCAAGAAACCAAACTAAAATTAAATCAATAGGACTAAAAATCTAATCACTAGGAATATTATAGTATTATTAAAATAAAATAATAAATAACCGACAAAAATAATAAATAAATAAAAATAGTAGTAGTAAAAGCAGCATAGTGCGTCTTTCCCGAAGTCGTTTTCTATATTCGTTTGAGAAAAGAAAATGGCATAGGGAGTCCTTGGAATCGCTTCTACTTCACTCACCTCTCTCCTCTCTCCTCTCTCCTCTCTCTCTCAAGAGTTAGCTGAGCAGTCTCTCACCAGAAAGCTCTAACCTCACATCACAATCTCCGAACTAACATTTTGATAACAGTCCATCGCATCACTACGTAACCGTAATTTCTACTCAAAACCATTTTATTATTATTCCATCTGATCGTATCTCGAAATGGAGACGGAAGCTTCGGTGACGGAGAATCCAGCGATGACCTTCGACGAGGCTTCCATGGAACGCAGCAAGAGCTTCGTCAAGGCCTTGCAGGTTCCTTCTTCTTCTTCAATCTCTAATCATTCTTTGCTTCTCTGTTTGATTAGATCCATCATCTTCCTTGTATACTCTTGGATCTATGATCTCTTGTTATTTAAACAGGAGCTCAAGAACTTGAGGCCTCAGCTTTACTCGGCTGCTGATTACTGTGAGAAGTCTTATCTCCACAGCGAGCAAAAGCAAATGTATTGTTTTTTGAACCATCTCCTTCAGCTACTAACACAGCTTTGAAGGGATTATTTGTTAATGTGTGTACTCTGTTTCTGTTTTAGGGTGCTGGACAATTTAAAGGACTATACTGTGAAGGCTCTTGTGAATGCTGTTGATCATTTGGGAACTGTTGCTTCTAAGCTTACTGATCTCTTTGATCAGCAGAGTTGTGATGTGTCGACTATGGAGATGAGAGCTTCTTGTGTTAGTCAGGTAAACGAGATTGTCACACGCAGACCCCTTTTGTAGAGAGACGTTCTTAAGGTTTGTGTGTTTTTTGTTAGCAACTGCTTACTTGCCGGACTTATATTGACAAAGAAGGTCTTAGACAGCAGCAGCTATTGGCTGTTATCCCATTGCATCACAAGCATTACATTCTACCAAGTAAGAGTTTTTTTCTTTTGCTGTTGGTGAGATTCTAATGTTCAAAATCTGAGTGTTTTTTTATTTGGATGTTGTTAGATTCTGTTAACAAGCGGGTACACTTTAGTCCTCTGAGACGATCTGAGTCCAGACAGAATCATTCTCAAGCTATCAGCCGTCTTCAACCTTCAGGTGTGTACTGTCAGCATCTTTGAGCTTGGTATTCTAGTTGGTAGTGAGATATTGAAACGGTTTTCAGTAATGTTTTGTTTGATTCACTTAGATGCCCCTGCATCGAAATCACTCTCATGGCATTTAGGCGGCTCAGAGACTAAGTCGACCCTGAAAGGAACAACCACTGTTGCATCAAGGTAGAGCCCACAAACAGCAGTTTTAGTACTGTTTGATTACTAATCAGCTAACATATATACCTATTGTGCAGCTCCAAAGATTCAAAAGCTTTTGCAAAGACATCTGGAGTGTTCCATCTTTTAGGTATGAGAGCCAGGGAGTTGATAATGAATTAAACATAGCATTTCTTCTAATTACGAAGTGATTTGGGTCATTTGATGGATACATTGAAACATATGCAGGTGATGAAGAGAACATTAAGCCTTTGGTTGGAGGTTCTCAGGTCTCAGGTGTTCCTGGAACATCCTCCATCACAAGGCAGACATACGGTGTTGCCCAGAAGGTAAAGTCTACATGAAACATATATCGCGGACTAGTAAGCTGTGCTAAATGAAGTATGTTGGTTTGTTGTTCCTCAGGATATGGAAGCTCCAAAACTCATGACGGGACACAAGTCATTTGACAACCCACGACGAGAGATCATTCAAGCACCTGTGAGGACCAAGAGCGTTCTATCTGCCTTCTTCGTCAAACAGAAAACTCCAAAGCTCAAAGCTGGTTACGTCTAGTGAAAACAACCCTCGAATGAAGTTTCAATATCATCCAACCTTTCTTTTATTTTTTACTGCACGTTCTCTTTTCATGTATAAATTTTCTTAGTTCCAACATCAATGTACTAAGTCAAATAAACATGGTCTCGTGATTAACAAAACTGTGTAGCTCAACAATAATATTATGTTTTAAACAAGGCTTTGAAGTGTAAAGACTCCAGAAAGATTTCCATTAAAGTTAACCTTTGTATCAAACAGACAGCAGAGAACAAGACCCCTAGAGATATCACAAACATCTGACTCAAAGCTTAAACCGACACTAACTCAAGTCTTCAGAGCTTCTTGGATCAGATATCAGTATCTTGGAGCTGGACCATCAACAAACACAACCAAAGGTTACAAAAGAGAATTCAAATAGTCTTAAGACCAAAGTAGCTTTAGATTTAGATGTGACAGTCCAAAAGATGCATACGTACCTCTACCAAGTGTTGCCTCAGGCAGCCTCTCTACTGAGTATTTGCGACCCGCCAAGTACATGAGAGGCACTCCAGGAACCTGTAGACCAGCAGAAGATAACATCCAAAGTATTAAGTAGCAATAGACATTTTTTTTAAAGTATGGACGTATCAAACTATCTTTTACCTTTCGAATCCTACGCTTCAAGTCTCTATCACAAGTAGCCACCATGAAGCACTTATGCTGTATATAACAAGAACAAGTATATCAAAAGAAACATACAAACGATAAAATATATACACCAAAAAAAGTCAGGATACAAAATTCAAAAAGGCAAAGACGGAAGCATTACCTGAGTAACTCTGTCAACGAGACAGTCATCAGCATATGTGCCTTTGTGTACACAAGGTAGTCTTTCGAAGCGAGGATCTTTCGCAATCCTACCAAACTTACACAGATTAAGAATCCACAAATAAAAAGAAGCAAATGCACTAAACCGCTTTGAAGTCTTTAAAGGCAAATACCTAAGAGCGACACGATACTTCTGGCCTAACTTCTCAAGCTCAGCCATGACGCAGTCCGTGATACAAGGAGTGCCTTCACACCCCCAAAATGATCAAAGGAGAGTGAGAATTATATCTATCCATAACTAAAGACAACTACCAAAAGATTGAAGTAACTCACATTTTGCGTTCAAGCAGAACATCATCCCCTGCTCTATATCAATCTATGAATACAACAAAAAGGGGAAGGATATCAATTAGAAACCAAAACGAGATTCTAATGAAGACAATAACACTGCAAAACGAGATCCCCTGCTCTGTGTGTACCTTGTTCTGGATAGAGAAGTTGATGAAGTTAGTATCCACCAGAACTCGGTAAGGAGGAACCATATTAGTGTTGTGAGAAAAGAACATCCCTGATGGAACATTCGGACTGATACCAAAACAAAATCAATTCAAAATCTAAACTCTCAAGGAAACACAAAAAAAAAAAAAAAAATTACAAATTGGCACAAAAGGAGTGAGCTTGCTTTATTTAAGCTTACACGTTTCTGGGAAGCTCAGTGAGGTCCTTCTTGTTTGGATTCAGAATCTCCTCCTTGTAACTAAAAGAAGAAAAACAATTAAATAACCGTAAAAACATAAACTTTCAATGTAAGAAGAGTTGCTTTGACTTACTGCTTCAAAGCTTTGTGGCTTATCGTCTTCTTCATGACAGCAAACTTCTGAGGTTTCTTTGCCTTTCCCATCCTTGAACCAAAAAGTACAGAGAGAGAGAACGGGAAGCTAAAATACGCGATGCGAGTATCGGCGGAAGGAGAGAGGTTTTAGGATTGTTCAAGAGGTATTAGAGATGGAGACCGACAGTTTTTACATAATTTAACACTAATCAAAAGTATAAGCCCAATAATGAAACCCGTCTATCATAATGGGCCTAACTTACAAGGCCCATATTAAATCAAAGATATTTTGTGGGGGAGAGAAGAGGAGAAACATCGAGATGCTTCAGAGTAGAGTAGTTATGGCGAGAATGATCTGGAGAGCTGAAGAAGAAATATTTTTCTCCCTCCAAAATCCTCTTCTTCGTCTCTCTATAAATTACGAAATGTCTTCAGATATTTCACCACTCACAGCAAAAAAAAAAAAGAGAATCTGCAATCATTCGATACCAGCCAAAAAAAAACAAAATCTAAGAAGAACTTCGCAGGAACTGAGTCTGATAATCATCGAGATTTGTGGATCGCTTTGGTGGATTTTCGTCGTGATTCTTGCTACGACGCGAATCGGTTCTCTGTAAGCTCCTTTCTGAATCTTCGTTTCAACGTTTTTAGCTCAAAAATTAGTTAACTGTGTTAGCCTTGATTGTTTGCTGTGGATCTCGTTGCGGAATTGATTTCATTGGAAGTTGTAAGCCGATGTTATTTGGAAATGCAATTTAATTTAATTTAATTTCGATTTGGAGTTTTGGTTTGATTGATCTTGATCAAAGATGATGCCTATGTACATGAACTCACCACAAGGAGGATACTGTTGTTACCAAGGCTTTGGGAGCTATCCTCATCACGTGACAATGGATGCTTCTTCGCACAGTCCATCGCCTTGTTATGGAAGCTGCGTCCATGGAAACATTCCTCCCTACGCTCCTTATTGGCCTCCTTGTTATTATCCCTCACAAGCGCCTTATCATACATGTTGGATGAACCATCCGGGGTTCCATCCTCAGACTCCTCCTTGTTACGTTCATCAACCGTTCCCTGTTGGTTATCAACATGGTTTTGAGTCTGAGAAGGATGTGACTGGGAAGAACCGATGTACAAAGTGTTCTGCCCCGAAGAATGGCACTGGTGTTGTTATTGAAGAGCATGAGCCTGAGACTGAGAAACGAAGAGACAATGGAGAGGCTGTTAATGATGTCCGTTCCACCAACTATCCTTATCCCATTGTATGGATACCTCATGAGAACGCTAGGAATCAAGAGCATGGAAGCCATAATCAACCTCCTGCTCAGATTAAAGCTCCGGAGAGTACGAAGGTGCAGAAAGCTGATCCTAAGTCTTGGAATGGTTGTTTCCCATTAGACGAGAACACCATCAGGTCGTTGATTCAAAATCAAGACAGGAATAAGCTGCAGAACGGGGAACTACCTTTTGATATCAACAAGCTGAAATCCTTACTGCAGGGTCAGGGACAGGGACAGACCCAGAAGACCAAAGTGCCGGGACAGCTTCAGTATCCTATCTTTTGGATACCATCTCAGGGGAAAAAGGAAGATGTTGAAGCTTCTGAGAAAAAGGAGTGTGGTAAGGAAGGGATTGACTTGGAGTCCGTCTCCTCTGATCGTTTAAACAACGGTAAAATCGCCCAATGCGACAAAGGAAACCTTGAAGGTCTATCAGATGCGGTGGAGAAGAGGCTCGTGAGAAACATCCCGGTGGAGAGTTATAAAGAACCAACAAGTATTCCCGATAAACCGTTAGAAAACCATCTTCCAGAGCCAACCGAGAAGATTGTGAAGACAGAGCCAGCTGAGGACACAAGGAAAGAGCAGCGTTCGTCTCCACCAAAAGCATCTAGGTTGCCTCCGGTTTGTCTGCGTGTTGACCCGTTGCCGAAGAGGAAAAGTGGTGGTTCCAAATCTCTTAGCCCTCCTAGACGGAAGGAACAAACCTTAATGTCAGAAGAGACCAAGGTCGCTTCTCCGCTGAGCTCTAAGAAGGTCGAAACAAGGACTATTCCTGAATCTTGTAATGTTAAATGTGAAGAGGCAAACAAAGAAAAGAAGTCTGAGGAATGCCTGAAGCCATCAGGAACAAATAAAGACTCAGATTCAACTAAATCTGATCTGCAAGGACTGAAATGTGAGATCGTTGAACCTTGTGAAACTAAGGAGAAGCCTGCGAAGAAGACCTTTTCAGAAGAGGAATCTGCTAGAATTATCCAGTCTAGATTCCGCGGATATGATGTGAGAAGATGGGAGCCAATTAAGAAACTGAAGGAGATAGCCACTGTTCAGAAGCAGATGGGTGATGTTAAAAAGCGTGTTCAGGCGCTAGAACTATCCGCTGATCAGCACACAGAAGGAAAGGAGATCGTAGTTCTGGGTGAAATGGTGATGAGCCTTCTATTAAAACTTGATTCTGTCCAGGTATGCATGAAAGACTAATTAATCTTTTGTGTTTATCATTTACACAATTCCACTGACAGAGCTCAATATTAGTTAATCCTACATGTTGTACTCGAAATTGTTGGTGATAGTTTTGAGAACTTATCATTTTTCTTGCAGGGTTTGCATCCTAGTATTAGAGATTATAGAAAATCTTTGGCTAGAGAGCTCTCGGACATGCAGGAGAACATTGACTCCTTGAAAAAGATTAGTGTGGAAAAAGAACAGGTGGATACTACCTCACAGACCAGTGATCCTCTTGTGAATTTGGAGGAACGTCAGCTTGCAGAAGAGAACAAAATGGTATCTGATTCGAATGCGGAGAAGGTTTGTCCTGCTTCTTCTGAGGAACATCTTACGAGTCTCAAGAACACCACAGATGTGGCTGAAGCAGAAGAAGTAACTGGGTTGTCTGAAACCTTAGCGACGGATCCTAAGCCAGCTTCTGAAACAGGCATATGTGAAGCGGACTCGACAACCATTCCAGAGAAAATTGAAGCGCCTGAGGCTATGTTACCAATCAATCCATCATCAGCTGATGGAAATGAAATGACAGTGACGAACAAGGAAGACAAAGTCATGGTCAAGAAGTTGGAGGAGCCGTTGCCTGAATTGCAACAAGAGGTGGAAACGACCCTTGGGTCGGAAAATACTTCCGAGGTTTCTGAAACTGTGGCCAACGGTTCTGAGAATGGCGACAGAAAGAGAGACGATGATTCCGTTTTGTCTTCAGAGAAAATTGAAGCGGTTGAGACTGTTCAACCAGTTAGTTCATCGTCAGCTGATGCAAATGAAATGACAGTGACCAATATTGATGAAGACAAAGTCACGGTGGAGAAGTTGGAGGATCCCCTGCAAGAATTGCCGCAAGTGGTTGAAGCAACTGGTGGATCGGGTTTTGAAGGCGTGGACGAAGTCTCTGAAACTGTGGCCAGCGCTTCTGAGAATGAAGACGGAAAGGGAGAAGACGATTACGTCTTGCCTTCAGAGGAAAATGAAGCGGTTGAGACTGTTGTACCAGTCAATTCATCTTCAGCTGATGCGGACGAAATGACAGTAACCGAAGTTGTCGAAGACCAAGTCATGGTGGAGAAGCTGGAGGAGCCGCAAGTGGTGGAAACGACAGATGAACAAGCTTTTGAAGGCCTGGGAAATGGTACCGAAGTCTCTGAAGCTGTGGCCGACGTGTCTGAGACTGAAGACAGAAAGGGAGACGATGATTCCGTATTGCCTTCAGAGAAAGATGTGGAACTGTCTGACTTACCTGTTGGAGTGATTGATGATGAAGTGCAGCTTCTTACACAGGATTCATTATCATCCCCTGGAGAGGAGAAGACTGTTGTGGACACTGAAACAGCGAGCAAGGAGGGGACTAACGTTGACCACTCATTCACTGGCATAAGCCAGGAGTCTAAACTTGGGATGTCAGAAGAAACAAAAAAGCTGATGGAGGAGAACCAACGCTTCAAGGAAACAGTGGAGACGCTAGTAAAGGCGGGCAGAGAACAACTCGAAGTCATATCGAAATTAACAGGTCGAGTCAAAAGCCTAGAGAAGAAACTGTCACAGAAGAAGAGGACTCATGTTGGACGTCGAAAACCCAACCGTGGAAAGCAAACAACCAAACCAATGGCTGCAAGTTGTACTGATGCCGTAATGTAAAACAATTAATTTTGTGTGTTCTTGTCTCCACATATCTTGTATCCATCTCTATATAAAAGTGTGTTTTTGAAAATTGCCTCTCTGTTCTTGATCTACTTGTAAATGGAAAGTTCTCTGTGTCCCATTTCATTCTGTTTACCGGAAGGATCAAGTAGCGTTTCCTCATGGTCTGAACTCAGAACCAAGATTCAATTCAGCGCGTGCATGGGGGTGTCGAGGCCCAAATATTGGCCCGTTAGTATTTTTGGTTGAGGCAACTCTCAGCCCATAAGTGGACAATTAAAAGAAGTACAATGAAGTTTATTATCACCCATGGCCATCATTATGAGTTATTTGTGACTAATGGTACTTTATACTACTTAGGGAGTGTAGGGAGGGGACCATAACACGTAGTAAATTGCATGTATACTTTTATTACATTTACTTAGACAATTCATTTTGGAGAAAAGGCAATGAGTGTGTGTGTGGCTCATGCGGACATAGCCATCCTTTTCATGTTCATTTTCTTCTTTCTCATTTCACGTTTCATTGTCTACTAGCCGTCAAAAACATTCAATCTATTGTGGTCCCCTTTCACGTCCCAAAGTCTTCTTTTTTGTTTGTTAACAAGACCATTTACACATTACACTCATCTCCATGATCTCCTATGTTTTCTCATTACAACAACAACAACGTTAGAAAATGTTTAAAAAAAAAAAAAACAACAACGTTGGAATGAAAGTTAACATGTGCAAGAGAAAAGAATAAGTAATGATCTACTCTCACTCTCACCTAATCTATGGTTAAAAGTGCTGGTCATAATAACATTGGAGCTGTAGTCTAGCATTAAAAGGACCAGGAATCTTGAAGCATGGTCATTTTTCTGATACGAATGATCTTTTATTTATTTTAATCTTTCCTTAAAAACTCCCATTTGACCTCATAATGGCTCTATTAACCTACTCTCAATCCCTAAGTTTACTAGCACAAGGTTGTTAGTTAACTCCATGTTTATCAATATATTTGAGTTTATCATTACAGATGCCATTTCCATCTTTGTCTTGTGAAAGTTTGCGTTTAATTCATTCACTATGTCTCTGAACATACATCAAACACTGTTTTGTTTTGTGAATAGTACAGTTTGCCAAATATAAAAATATGTATATTTTATAAGTTTTAACGGTGACTTATATTTTTTTTGTAGGAGTAAAAAATATCTGAAGCCAATATAAATTCAAAATCAAAAAATAGTTTCTCTCAAAATAACGAAATAATTTTCCGGTAAAAACAATAAAAAAATAGCAGTAAAAAAAAAAGGTGACAAGATTTCACATGTAATAGTATTTATATCAATCACACGCATCCTCTCTGTCTCTGACTGAAAAAGAAGTATCAGTGAGGAGATACATTACCCATTGCAGTAAATAAAAATCTATGAGCTTTGTTGGGAAAAAGAAAAGTCAGAGTTAACTCGTAACCTTTGTCGGGAGAGAGAGTAATCATAAGCTTTTGGACATTTAAAACCAAATGACTTAATCATTCGATTAAACATTCGTACCCCTCAAAGAAAGATCCAACATTTTTAAGGATAAAGCCCACTGTAATCTGAAAGAAGATAGGAACAAAGATAGACGACGACGACTTGAGAGTGTCCAGACAAGAAACTGTAGGCTCCAAACAAGAGACAACACAAACATCCTCATTAATCCGACATTCCCCGTCTTAAGAAGGAGACAATTCTCCATTTTAAGCAGGAGAGATGGAGAGAGAGTGTGAAGGAGAAGGAGACATTGAAAAAAAGCTGAGAAGAAGTTTCTACATGGGTAATTGCAGTAAAAGAGCTGGTCCTTCTACTCCTCCACCCACGTGGCGACTCGGAGCTTCCTCCTCTAAAGAGTTCTTGGTGAATTCTGATGTTTCCGTCAGGAAACTGTGCGCAGAGCTGTGGGAAACAGAGCATTTCAGACCACCGGTTGGTCTGCCACGGTGTCGACGACGTGATTCCGATGTGGATTCGCCTTGTGATCATCAGGTAAACACTTTGTCTTAACGGGTTTATGTTGGGTTTTAATCTTCTTAGTGGGTTGCTCGTAAAGTTTTGATCTTTGCCGGAAGAAACTCCACCGGAAAAATCTTGTGTTCTGTAAAGTTCTGATCTTTGTGATGGAATCTACTTAAAGACTAGATCTTTGATTTGCAGCCACCAAGTAGAGGTACTAGCTTGAGGAGACAGATTGATGATCATAGACTTGTTCAGAGACATGGCGACTTGTTGGAACCAATCACTCCTTCAAGTTCCAGCAACCATTCTTTGGAGGTGATCACAAAAAAAAAACAGACTTTTTTTTTTGATGTTTAAGTCTTGTTTTTGAGTGTGTGTTTGGTTTAATGTTATTTGTAGGTTGTGAAACGTAAACCAGCGTTTAGTCAGACCGGTTCGTCGATGGCTGCTAAGTCTGCTAGCTACGGTTTAGGTTCGTCTACGAAGCTTCTCAAGGTGCTAAACCGGATATGGAGTCTTGAAGAACAGAACACTGCTAACACTTCTTTGGTCAAAGCTCTAAAGATGGAGTTGGATGAGTGTAGAGCTGAGATCAAGGAGGTGCAGCATCGTGAGAAGCAGAGTTATAGGAGAGTATGCAAGAAAAAAGAGGAGGAAGAAGAAGAGATAAAGGATGTGTTGAGATCCATGAAGAAGGAGTTGGATGAAGAGAGGGAAGTTAGAAAGAAGTCTGAGAGTATGCACAGGAAGCTAACACGTGAGCTTTGTGAAGCTAAGCAATGTTTAACAAAGGCTTTGAAAGATCTTGAGAACGAGAGAAAAGAACGTGTTGTAGTGGAAGATCTCTGCGATGAGTTTGCTAAAACGGTTAAAGATTATGAAGATAAGGAGAGGAGGAGAAGGTCACATTCGAGTCAAAGTGATTCAGGTTATATTCATCAAAGGGTTTGCTTGAAAGAACTCGAAGAAGGACTCAAAAGGCGATCAAGAAGAGATAACAAGCTGCAGCTTAAGAGGTCTGATCAAGTTCTTAATCTATCTATGTCTTCTGAAGGAGACAAGATTCATCCAGAGGTTGGTACTCCAAGGAAGGTTGATGATTTGGAAATGTCTAGAACTTTCTCGAAGAGTGTGATGGTGAGAGAGGAGAGTCGTAGTCTGAAGGATAAGCTGATGGAAGCTCGTGTAGAGAGTCGACGTTTACGTTCTTTGAAGTCTACTCCGAGTCATCCGGTTCAAGCCATTTGATTAGAAATCTTGTCTTGTCTTGTCTTATGCTTTGCTAAATTTGTATTTGATAATTAAACATAGGGTTGGTTAACTGGTGTACTAATTTTATGGATTCTCTTAATATTCGTTATAAATGGTAAATAGACAAGTCAAAAGGATGTGTCGGTAATTGCATTTTTAACCAAACTCCACCAGCCATTATCTATAGTACTAAAAGGTAAACACTCGAGCAAAGATATTGCAAATAAGGGCCCGTACTCTCTCTTTCTCTCGATTCTTTTCCGTATATTAAAAGAGAATCTAAGTAGCAAGATTATGTTAAGTTTCTAATTAGTGACAATATCTACTTCCATTTTCTTCCTACTATGATTTTCCATTTTTATAACATTGTTTCCATAATCGTCCTTTGAAGTAGAACTAGGGCTTTTGCTACTTTTTTGGTAAAAGGCTTTTGCTACTTCATCTATATAAACCACTATATAATCTTCATCATACCATTAGCTACTTAGCTTACGAGCTACTTTTATTTAATCCTTTCGTTTTGTTTCACTATCTTTTTGTACTATGGCTTTTAAAGCGTAACCGAAGGAGCTCCCTTCGTTCAAAACGAGGAGGACAAGATTTAAGGAAATAAAAGCAGAAAATCTAATTGTTCATGGATTCCCTCATTAAGTGCTTGAATAATGAGCACTTTTACTGGGGTTTGCATGGCCTCTTAGATCTTCTCTCTTTCTCTACGTATATATATCCTTCTCTTCTCTTCGTTTGGATTGAAGGGAGCTCCTGTTCCTTTTCTCTTGTTTATATAAACTTTTGTATATAATATATATTTGCATATTGTGCTTTTGAAAAGTTTTATATACACGTAATTAGTTCTTATATGTTTGACAACTATAAAGAATATTTTAAGGATAATTTCTTTAACTATATTCATGGTTGGGTAAGGTTCAACCAACCTTCTTCTTGATTCAAACAACGTGGGGATTTTCTAATGATTCCTTGTTTCAGTTTGATGTGTTTAATTTGTAGGTCTTTGTGGTTGATGCTTGCATTGAAGCGTCATTGATGCTCTGCTTAATATGGGAAGATATATATCGTGGGCCAGTTTCAATATATGATATGAATGCTGTTTATTTATTGGGATCTCAATCAAATTAAACATAACTAGCAATGTCTTAATGTAGGTTGTTTTATTTACAATGAGAACTCGTACATAACTAACTGTGAGTTATGTGCTTGTTTTATGTTTTTATCATGCAACCTTGGCCTGTATTCATTTGGTTCAGTTTGGTCTAATTAAATTGTAAATTACGTTGGATCTTGTATAGAATAATTTACAAGTGTTATATGTTTACTTATCTATTAACCTTTTTTTTTTTGTCACAAACTTATCTATTAACCTAAAACGTCCTTTTTATTGTCAATCGCCATCAAATTATTTCATATGTTACTAAAATGAACACATCTTAGTTAGAAATTTAGAATGGGGGACATGTAACCGAATAATATCCTAAAAATTGACTCAATACGTTTTCTATTACATGAATATAAACAAATTATGGTCTATTCAGTTAGTTAACATTGTTTGTTTTAAAACATATATTGTGTTTTATAAATTATAGTTAGTTTGATTGTAACACATACATTAGTTCAAATGGTCACCTCTAGTAGACTAGTTGTCGTGTGGCCTACCACGAAGTGTAAAACGGATTGGTTAGTCAAAAATTGTGTTCATGACATCCAATTAACCTATGATAGTTGCATGGTCAAGCTTTCAATTAATGTTCAAAATTAACAAAGTCTGTAAGAAGTTGAACTTTTTAAATAAAGAAACTCCAGAATAGACTTTTGATTCAAAGCTCCCAAACAAACATCAAACGAGATTAGGCATTGCCGTTTGTTGAACGAATTGTCTTCTTACAAAAGTCTACGCTTTCCAACCAATTACACTACAAACTTTTCCTATTACCAGAACAACACAAAGACAACTCAACTTTTCTTTTCTTCTAATTACGTAAATTCTAAGCCTCTCCCACAAAACTTAATTTATTTCTATAAACTATTTCTGAATAAATTGATTTAAGTTTCTTATGAGATTTTTTTTTTTAAATAAATTTTTGTTTCCAATTTTAATATAACGTACCCCAACATTTTTTGGACTAAATAAGAATATGAAAATGAAAATTTAATACCGATTTTTTATTTTCAGACAATTGCAATGCCTATGAAAAATTAAAGTAAGTATTAAAACTGTACTAAACACGATTAAATAAAGGTTTATTAAATTAAAACCTATAGAGACCGAACCTGATTTAAGCATTAGAACAGAACTAAACACGATTAAATAAAGGTTTATTAAATTAAAACCTATAGAGACCGAACCTGATTTAAGCATTAGAACAGTACTAAACACGATTAACTAAATCCTTTATTAAATTAAAGAGACCGAACCTGATTGCCGCGCTAACTAACAAAACCGGTTGTCTTAATTTAGCCCATCCATTTATGATTTGATTTATCAATACGCTACCGACCTGTAACCGTAACCGTTCAACTTCCTTTCTCCAATTAAAAAAAAAAAACACATTTCTAGGGTTTGTTCCTCATTTTCGAATTTGACCCCTTCTTCTTCTTCTTCCCGATTCAAATCTGTTCGATTCTTCGCCGGAAGAGAAGACGGAGAGAGAGAGAGGGTTTCGAGAAAAAAAAAGGAAGTTATGAGAGGCTCCTCCAACGACGCCGATCTATTCGACCCCAAGACGGAGATGGACTCCAATTTCTCTCGCCACGGTTCTTCCTCCTCCTCCTCCGAAGGCGATTTCGGATTCGCCTTCAACGACAGCAACTTCTCCGACCGTTTGCTCCGGATCGAGATCATGGGCGGTCCGTCCTCGGATTCCACGTCTGATGTCGGCGAAGGAGGGTGCACGAGTATTGCCGATTGGGCTCGTCATCGCAAGAGGAGAAGAGAGGACAACAATAAGAAGGATAATGGTTATCTATTCAACCGATTCAAATCTCGGTTTAGGGCTTTTGATCAATTGAACCGATTGAAATTTTTAATTAGTTTAGGGATTTTGATTTCTCCTTTATAAGAAAGTTAATTAACTTTGATGTTTTGCATTTGCAGTTACGGTTTCGGACATTGTGGCGTGTCCTGAAGAGCAGATTATAACGGATAACAACCAACCGGATTTGGATGATAATCTTGATGAAGAAGGAGGAGAGGCTATGGTGGAAGAGGAGGAGGCTCTCTCAGGTTCTTTCTTGAGATTGCATTCTTGAGGTAGCTTGTGTAAAATTTTATAGTAAAATGTTTTTTTTTAGGTGATGATGATGCATCTAGTGAGCCGAACTGGGGGATGGATCAATCTACTGTTGTTAATGTTAAGGAGCTGCATATAAGCTCTCCTATCTTGGCTGCTAAATCCCCTTTCTTCTACAAGGTTCCTTTCTTCTTATTTTGAGTCTTATTGGTTTGTTTATGTTACATGTAACACTGTCCTTTGCTTCTTGTTGTAGCTGTTCTCTAATGGAATGAGGGAGTCAGAACAGAGACATGTAACCCTTAGAATTAGTGCTCAAGGTATGGCACTTTCATGTTGGCTTTTGATTCTTTATTCCGTTTTTTATTAACTCTCTTACTGATTTTTGGTTTTTATTTATGGTATTTTGTATCCATGAGACTTCACAATGTTGATTTATTTATGGCAGAGGAAGGTGCTTTGATGGAGCTATTAAACTTTGTGTACAGCAACTCTCTAACTGTCACAACAGCACCTGCTTTACTAGATGTTCTCATGGCTGCTGACAAGTTTGAGGTTGCTTCCTGCATGAGGTACTGCAGTAGACTTCTCCGCAACATGCCTATGACTCCCGATTCCGCTTTGCTCTATCTCGACCTCCCCTCCAGCGTCTTAATGGCCGAAGCTGTCCAGCCCTTAACCGATGCAGCTAAACAGTTCCTTGCCTCGCGTTTCAAGGATATCACCAAGTAAGCAAAGACTACTCAAAAAAATGCATTCACTTAAGAGTGTTGTGAAAGTTAAACCATTTTTGTTTACAGGTTTCAGGAGGAGGTTATGGCCTTACCGTTGGCTGGAATCGAGGCGATACTATCGAGCGATGATCTACAAATTGCTTCTGAGGACGCTGTTTACGACTTTGTGTTGAAATGGGCGAGGGGACAGTACAGTTCGTTGGAAGACCGTAGAGAGATTCTAGGCTCACGCCTTGCTCTTTACATACGCTTCCCATACATGACGTGCAGAAAGCTCAAAAAGGTGCTAACCTGCAGCGACTTTGACCACGAAGTAGCGTCAAAGCAGGTTCTAGAAGCGCTCTTCTTCAAAGCGGAAGCTCCACACAGGCAACGCATCCTAGCAGCTGAAGGATCGGACTCAACGAACCGCCGGTTCATTGAGAGGGCTTACAAATACAGACCTGTGAAAGTAGTCGAGTTCGAGCTTCCTCGTCCGCAGTGCGTAGTGTACCTGGACTTGAAGCGAGAGGAGTGCACAGGACTGTTCCCTTCGGGGAGAGTCTACTCTCAGGCCTTTCACTTAGGAGGTCAAGGCTTCTTCCTCTCTGCGCATTGCAACATGGACCAGCAAAGCTCGTTCCACTGCTTTGGTCTGTTCCTTGGGATGCAAGAGAAAGGAGCTGTGAGCTTTGGTGTGGACTACGAGTTCGCGGCTAGAGAGAAGCCTTCGCAGGATTACGCTTGCAAGTACAAAGGGAACTACACGTTCACTGGTGGCAAAGCTGTTGGTTACAGGAACCTCTTCGGGATCCCTTGGACTTCGTTTATTGCGGAGGATAGTCAATACTTCATCGATGGCATTCTCCATCTCCGTGCTGAGCTCACTATTAAACGAACAGACCTTCACTGATCAACATCTCTCTTTGCGAGTCTCCTCTACCCTCTCCATGTAGTAAGCTCAAACCAAGAGTGTCTTTTGTAATTTGCTTACGGAGCAGTAAAAGAGTATCCACGCTGTAAATTTAATTGGAATTTATCTATTTGCACTAGTTTCTCTTCACCTTAACCCCAAGACGGGAAATAAAATTGGGCCTAATATATGAGATGGGCCTATAATATTATTGGAATTTATCTATTTGCACTAGTTTCACTTTGCTAACCCAAGATTATCCACGCTGTAAATTTAATTGGGTCCGGATCTTTCCGATCCTAAACAATAGTCCGGATCGGTTCGGATCTATAACTAAAAAACCTATAAAATACCTGCAATTTTCTGGTCCAAATCGAATCAGGTTCAGATATTTAGAAACTAAAAAAAGTGACATACCTAAACTCCATCAAATATAGTCAATATTTGTCATATATATTTAAAATTTTACAAAAAAACTTAAATTAAACTTTTAATAATTAAAACAAAACATCTTTAAACTCTAAATTATACATTTAAAGCTTCGTATTACTTAAAATATCACAAAATAATAATAAATATTGTTAACAATAGATATTTCAACTAAATTATAAAATAATATATATAATTGAACAAAGAAAAACATAGGTTTGGATATACATGTTTTTGAGTCGGGTACAAATCGGTTCTTATCGGGTCCGGATTTGTTTGGATCGTTTTTTTGGGTTCTGGTTTTTTTGGAAAAAAAAGTTTAGATCAAAAAGTATTTGTAAATTTTCGATCCGTTCTGGTTCGGGTTTTCGAATGGAATAGTTTTTCTTATCTTGAAGTACCTAAGCACAAGGTTTTGGGCCTTTATTTGACACGGAAAATCAATTAGGGCCTAACATAAGAGTTAGGGCCTAACATATGAGATGGGCCTAAAATATGGGTTCTACGAGGGTCACTCAGTAAGACCATCATGTTCTGGTGTGAACATGAAGGCTTTGAGACGTTCAAACAATGCGGCTAGAGTGAGTGGTACGTCAAGGAATTAGTGAAAAGTGTCAAGGGTAATAGCGGAAAACTGAAAGAATATTCGAGTCCTCGTCACATGCGGGCCCATATAAATGCGTAAGACTATCTTGCTTACCAGACGGACACGTCATTTTGTCGGAAAGACATTTGGACCGTCGATTTATATCTCTTTTTTCTGACTTCGACCCCACACGTAGCAATAATAAATCCTTTTTTTCTCCATTACATTATTGATCGCCACGTCAGATGATTCGAGTTATATATATACACACGTTTTATTCTTACTCGAGGCGGCGTTAAAGCTGCATCACCGTCGGATTTTTCAGAACTAAACGGCCTAGATTCGAAAGTGACGTGGTCTTTGCCTTCGCTTACGTCATCGGGAACCTCAGTAGAGTTATACAAGTATGTGTCCAGACAATATTTTCTACATTGTCGAATCATTAACCGACAGGTAGATACATCCATGTGAGTCGCATTTCGTAACGTAGGGACCACTTCGTGGACAGAAGCTCGTTTACGCCAACGCAAAAGCCTCGTTGGCCCATTTAAACCTCTCTCTAGATGCCAATATTCAACTGGCGTGGCTTGTTTCTCATCCGTTCGATCGTTAGTAATATCCCAGCCGTTGGATGCGAAGCAGTTGTCGGAATCGTGGGTCCTAATGTCTTCTTTTGTTTAATAATAATTAAATAAGGTTAAAAAATGCAACTTCCATGATGGCAAAAACGTGGCCATACACGTTGGTCGTATTGTGGCACCTTTGGAAGATTTGAATCGGTGGGGTGTAAGATGGACGGTCAAGATGCTGAGTAGGGTGGACAGAAGTGCTCTCCGCGTCGGAGATGCTTAATAGTCAAAGGTCTTTTCTTGCGTGTAATTACCACCATGTCCTTTCCGGATCTAAAAGTAAATTAGTTGGCGGATTTGAAGAGGATTTATAAACTATGGTAAATATTAGGCATGGTCCTTTGGAACCCGTCGAAATTCGGTTCGGTGGATTCAGATTTTTAAATTTTCGGTTTATACTCATAAATCACATTCAGACTTTACTAATTATAGATCAAAATTTAGTATGATTCCCACCAAATTCGGTTCGAATCGGATTATAATGTCTAAAATCGTTTAAAAATATTATTTTAACCTAAAAATTTGACAAATGTTTTTCAAAATATATAAATTACTCATAAATCTAACTAAAATTTAGTTTAATTATCTACTCAAACTAAAAAATATTTAAAATAACAAATAAAATAAACTATTGAAAACTATGAAATATCTAAATTAATTTAACATATTAAAACATTAACATATTTAATTATGTTCGGATATCTTTGGATCCTAATTCGGATTTTGATTCGGTTCGAATTATAACTATATCCCAAAGTACTAAATTCATAAGTCCCATTTGGTTATCTTTGTATAAATGTTCAGATTCAGTTTTGATTTTTTTATCCGGATTTAAAGAGGTACTTCATATTGGGGTAAAAACGTCTAAGCCTAGTAAATATCGAATAATAAAATCCTTTTTAAACTCGCAATGAATTAGAAAATGGTAATTAAATTAAAACAGACGGACCACGTAAGTCACATGACTTGATGGCGTAGAGCGACTAATAATCGAACACGTGTACGGTAAAAGATGAGAAGGGAAGAGAAGAGAAACACAAATGGGTGGCACGAAAGTCGATGAGCCAACTCATCAAACACCACCGTAGTTTACGCTGTATTATATTCTCATGACACGTGTTTGATGACGTGGTCATCGTCTTGGCGCTCCGTTTTTTCTCTCTCGTCTTCCTCCTCCCTCAAAAAAAAACTGAACTCTTTTTTTCTCTCTGTTTTTCTAGAGAGAGATTGAAATGCTTTAAAATTTCTCTTTAGGTTTCAAGTTTCTAGATTTGTATCTCTGAGCTCAGGTTACAGATTCTTGCAGGTAATTTGCATTAAATTTAAACTTATCAGAGGATCATCATCATTCATTGCTCTTCTTTAGTTTTTTGTATATGATTGTTATGATAGTTTTTTTTTGCTTTTTATGTTTTGTTCTTACGTTTTGCATCGTCTCTTTGTATTAGTTGAATTAAGTTCTTTGAATTTAAACATGAACAGCAAAAGCGATGAGAAGAAGAACAGTCTTTTTTTTTTTTTTTTTTTTAGGTGCATGTGTTTCAAGGGTAGAGTTGTACATTTGTATCGACTTTGTTGATTCTCTTTGTCTTCCTGAACAAATAACGGAAGGTGGAAAGACGTTTCTGCCCATATGCTTCTTGCTTCTCACACAACAACTTTGTTTTTTGCAGAAAGAGACAATTGTTGTTAAAGTGTGGAAACGTTAAGACCATGGGAAAGAGCGAGGAACCAAAGGTTACCAAATCAGACAACAAACCATCTTCACCACCTGCGGTATTTTTATTATTAATTTCAGACCATAACTCTCAAGTCAATAGTGTTCTTGTAATAGAGTCAAAACTAATGTTATCTTGTATGTGTTGACAGGATCAAACAAATGTTCATGTCTACCCTGATTGGGCCGCTATGCAGGTTAGTATTGTTATTACTTTTACTCTCTCTCTCTCTCTTTCCGGTTTATGTAATGATGATACTTTGATAGGCTTATTATGGTCCAAGAGTAGCAATGCCCCCTTATTACAACTCAGCTATGGCTGCTGCATCTGGTCATCCTCCTCCTCCTTACATGTGGAATCCTCAGGTATTATTATTAGTCAACCCCAAAGACTTTTTTTTTTCTTATACATGGAAGACTATTGGTTAATGTTTTTGGTCTTGAATCTTTTTTAGCATATGATGTCACCATATGGAACACCCTATGCAGCGGTTTACCCTCATGGAGGAGGAGTCTACGCTCATCCTGGATTCCCCATGGTGAATAACAATCATCGCTGACCTTTTTAAATCTGAAAACTCAAGTGATTGACTGACTTAATATTTTTGTTAACAGGGGTCACAGCCACATGGTCAAAAGGGTGCAACACCTTTAACAACTGTAAGTAGTATCATTATGGATTGTGTAATGGTTTTTTTTTGCTCACTGTTTTTATGGGTTTCATTGTAAAAATGGGCAGCCGGGGACGCCATTGAACATAGACACTCCTAGTAAATCAACAGGGAACACAGAGAATGGGCTGATGAAGAAGCTGAAAGAGTTTGATGGACTTGCTATGTCTCTTGGCAATGGTAATAATGGTGATGAAGGTAAACGCTCACGGAACAGCTCAGAAACGGATGGTTCTAGTGATGGAAGTGACGGGAATACCACTGGGGTAATGTCTCTCGTAGTCTCATCTACAATCAGAACCTCAAATGGTCTAATGCTTAAACCTTTTTTTGCATGTTCTTAGGCTGATGAACCGAAACTTAAGAGAAGCCGAGAAGGAACTCCAGCCAAAGGTATTAGTCTTTTTTTTGCATGTCTCAAATAGAGAGATTTGGTGTGAATGATGATTTTTTTTTGTGTGTGGGTAGATGAGAAGAAACATTTGGTTCAGTCAAGCTCATTTCGGTCTGTTTCTCAGTCAAGTGGTGATAATAACTGCGTAAAGCCTAGTGTTCAAGGAGGAGGTGGAGCTATAGTATCTGCTGCTGGTGTAAGTGCAAATTCAAACCCCACCTTCATGTCACAATCTTTAGCCATGGTTCCTCCTGAAACTTGGCTTCAGGTACCCTTAGTGACTTAGTCTTCCATCTAGCTAGTTTTGTTACATCTCCCTGACAAGTAAATCCATTTTTGCTGTTCAGAACGAGAGAGAACTGAAACGGGAGAGAAGGAAACAGTCTAATAGAGAATCTGCTAGAAGGTCAAGATTAAGGAAACAGGTTTGTTTCTAAAACGTTCTCTCTTTTCTTTTTGTATGTTCTTAGTATGAGTCTCATTAACACATCATTTGTGTTTTAAAGGCTGAGACTGAAGAACTGGCGAGGAAAGTTGAAGCTCTAACAGCAGAAAACATGGCGTTAAGATCTGAACTAAACCAACTTAATGAGAAATCTAATAATCTAAGAGGAGCTAATGCAACCTTACTGGTAAGTAAAAAGCATTGACTAATGAATAAGTATTAGTTTCTTGAAGGTGACGCTTTTGTTGGGGGGTTGCAGGACAAGCTGAAAAGTTCAGAACCTGAAAAGAGAGTTAAGAGCTCAGGAAATGGAGACGACAAGAACAAGAAGCAAGGAGACAATGAGACTAACTCGACCAGCAAACTGCATCAACTGCTTGATACAAAGCCTCGAGCTGATGGTGTAGCTGCTCGCTAATCATAACACTCTGTGTGTCGACTTCTACTTAATTTGTCGACAGAAAGAAACAAAACAAGTGTATGCTAATTCCAGAAAACTTGTTAGATAGTATAGAAGAGATGGAGATGGAGATGATTTGATCTATATATATTTTCAGAGAGAGAGAGAGGGGGTGGTTGTTAATATGGAGAGGCTCTATTTTTATATATGGCTTCCTTTGTTGCATTCAGTATAATAGACCTCATGATGTAGTGTATGTATGAGAGACATCTCTCAGATCGGTGTTTGTTGCTTTGCTTGGATAAGAAAATCAATAATAACAAATATTTCTATAAATCTCCACTCAAAATCTGGAGTGGTACATGAAAATCAGCTTATATATATTAGGTCCAAAATTAGCAAAACTCATCATGATAGATACACAATCAATGAATGGATCAAGAAGTTGCCTATCACGATTATCAGTGGTATTTACAGCTGATGCCTACATCTTGACCACCTCCAAGCAAAAGATAATATCATCATGACTTGTTGAGTGCTGAATTTAATGAAGCATATTATTAGCCATGGTCGAGACGTGGAGACATGGGAACAGCATTTTAGAGGGAGTCCCTGTAGTGTAAGTCCTTTTACAAGAGTCAGCGTCCTCATGTACCCACAGCTGAAAAAACAACACTCTTTCCACAAGATTTCTCTCTTTATATCTATTTCAATAATAACAATCCCAATTAATTCAAAATATTATAAATTTCAATTAAATTGATAGGTTGTATTCTATTTCAAAAGTTGTCAGTTTACATATGTGTGTTTCCAACATGCAATTCTAACAAGTATCAACTTTAAGAGTTGTGTCTTTTCATCTAAAACGATATATTAGTTTTTAAATGTTGTTAAATATTCCAAAAGTGTCTTTGTATAATTTTTTATACCAAGAATTAGTTAGTGTAAAGAGTCATAAAGTTATTTTTTAAATGATGTGTCTAAATAAAAAATATTTTTTTTTGAAAATTGTTATAAAGTGTCTTTTTATAATTAAACTGTTTTGAAATGATGTATCTATTTAAAATATAAACGTGTATTATACATTTCGCTCGTAATTATTTGTTGTGCGTTTTGTTTATAATTCCTTTTGTTTTCAGAAATTTCTTTTGCTTTTTAACATTTTTTTTTACTTTCATAAATAATATTTTGTTAAAAACTTAAGTGAATCATTACAATTTTTGGTGATCAACCATTATAATTTTTGGTGGTTAACCATTGCAATTTTGATCTTTATTATATATAGTAGTTGTGAGCAATGAAAAATCCAATCAAAAGTAGCATTAAATAAAAAACGAGAAAGAGATTTACTACCCCAAGGATCATAAACAATCTTTGGAGAAACATATATAAACCCCAAAGTTTACCACCGATGTTGCTTTCACAACAGATTACAAAGTGGTCAGTTATTTGTATATATTTATAATAGGAGAAACACTATTTTTGTTTGAATGCAGGAGAAACACTACAACATATCGTATATCATCGCCGGAATTTTCTCTTTCCCCATTCATGTATTGAAGTCTGTTATCCTTTCCTCACCTTTCTCATGGTCAAAGATATATATTTTGCTGATATACATCTTTAGTAATGGAAATATATACATTTTTTGTATTTTAGGTGAGAACTTACATATAAGCAAGTGTATATATTCTATATTAATAATATGTGTTTTGTGAAGATACAAAGAAATGTATCTTAAATTGGTAGTTCTATTGGTAAATTTTTCTTCTTTAAAAGTAGAAGTGTTAGATTCGAATCTTAAATAACTATAAAGAGAAGATTTAATAACCGGTTCTTATCCATAGTCTAAAGAAATTATAACTTTTGACTCAAAGCTGATTGAATTCCAAAAGAAAAAAGGAAAACAAGTGAGAAAAATATGACTACAGAAGTTTCTGACCAAAAGATAATCATTATTTAATTTGATATTATCTATGAACACATTTTTATTTGACTACTAATGTAGATAGGAATGAACAAAGTTACTCACTCAGCTACCTTCCACGTAACCTAAGATCCACTCCAGACTCTAGCCTTTATATATAAATCCATTTTATTTAGAAGATGGAGTACCGTACTTTCTCCCTTCACACAATACTATCAATTTCAACAATAATCCAATCTTTTCAAAGTGAAGACTGAAGATTAAACTTGAATATAATAAAAATGATAGAGAGGGGAAAATGCTTTAGTGTTATATTTGTTTTTAGTATATTATTGATGGTGGGATTAGATGTCGTTGCTGGTTTCGTGGCAATGCTAGCCGAAGTCGCCCAACAAAAGGCACATACAGTGACAGAGGTACGTTGATAGCATGTGGGTCAGTTGACCCATATGAATGTATGAACAAAATTTCTTTACATGTAATTTTTTTCGAAATAAGTGTAAATTTTAGGTAATTGACTCCTATGATATATGTTAATTATAAATTGATCTTCTTGACAAATTTTCCTAGCTCCACCACTGGATACATATATATATATATATATCTTAAATATACCATTAGTAAACAAATAATGATAATGATGACGATGATTGTTTCATTTATGTTATGCCCATGATGCAGGTGGAAACGGGGGTGTGGTTACTCGAGTGTAAATCTCCAAGCAAAAAAGCTTTCGTGTTAGGGTTAATAGCATTAGGATGTTTGTTAGCAGCTCATTTCATCGCCGTTATGATAGGATGCATTATCTCCGACTCCCATACTATAGTCACAGTATTCCCCATAGTCACAGTATTCTCCGCACCTAAGATCACACAACGCGTCACCATGGCCTGTATTTATCTCACTTGGTAATTAAAAAAATTAATACTCTAAAAATAAAAATAAATGTCATAATCATCACATAAATTGTTTTAAGATTCAAATTTTGCGAGCAAATACAACACATTAACATTTTTTATATATAATACATATACAGTATATATATTTTTTAACATATACAGTATTACTTGAACTTTTGTTATGAAATTGACACTTGTTGGTGGTGTTTGTGGATTGGATGATGGTGGAGAACAGGATCGTAGCAACTGCGGGAGCAGGAATACTTACGATGGGCATATGGATGAACAGAGAATCAAGATTAGAATGTGGATTCACAAACAAACAGTTTTTGTCTTTAGGAGGCAAAGTGTGTTTTCTTCATGCTATTGTCTCTGTCGTTATGTATTTAGCAAATTTCATCTGTAGATTTTGCATTTCTTAAAAAGATATTTTATTAATTTTTTTACACCTTTTTACATTTTTACTTAATTTATTTTATTCAATTTAAAAAAAATATAAATTATAACGCAAAACTCTGAAGCAAAAGAAAGGAACACGTAAACATGCCTCTTTGCAGTTTTTGTCAAGTGAACCTGTAAGGAAATGAGAATCATCAGCTACTTTAGAGAGCCATGTTATGGTATTCTTGTGACCCACTTCCTCATATGATTGCTTGAGCAAGTTCCCAGTCTAGCAACAATGGCAGTAGCACCAGGCATCTGTTTAAAGCTAATAATAATAATGACTTTATAAACAAAGAAACAGTTTTCCTTTTTAAGAAATATGCTAAAGGCTTAGATTTTGAGCTACCAACTTATGGTCTTTGGTATCTTCTGTGACATGAATAGCATAGGTAAGCTCCATAAAGGGAACAGTGGTAATCAATGGCAAGCTTATCTCCAACAGAAAAAAAAAAAGGTCAACAGAACTGGCAGGAGAACCGAAACTGAATATAAAAATTGTTTTTAAATCTTCACATCCCACAGCCTTGCAGACTGATCAGCACCACCAGTTATGAATCTCTACGAGTCACCTAAAGAAAAGAACAAACCATTCAGCTTTGAAAGACTAAACAAAAAAAAAAGTTTCTTCTATAACACAATCAACAACACTTACTGGAGACATTGCAAGACCAAAGCACCACCTCTGTGGCCACGGTATAGTAAGTATATCTATAGAAAAAGATCTAAAAATATATATCTTCTTCTTATTCTTCTTTTTCTTATTTGGCTTCAAATGCAAGCAAGCCTTGATGGTAGGTAAAGAGCAAAAAGAGGGACCACGTCAGCATTTATGAAAAACGGCGCGCGTGCGTGAGTATCGGTTTCAAAACGAATTCTCATCCTCACGTCTCAACCCTTTCCGACAAACACACAACACACAAAACTCGAAATCTCTTAGAAACCAAGTTTCCCAATCTCTGCAATCATCACCATTGTCTCTATCTCTCTAGTTTTTTTTTTCTCAGGTTATATCAACATTTGATCTTTCTGTTTCTTGATCAATCGCTTCAAAAATATATATATTTTTATTAAAATAAAAACAGATCGTGAAGAGAGGTGAATCAAATAAAATGGCAGATTATCCAATGAAACCAGTTCTTCAAAAACCACCAGGCTACAGAGATCCAAACACGCCCTCTCCTCAACCTCCTCCTCCACCACCTCCCGTCGCAGCCAGACCCCAACCACCACCCATGAGAAAACCCGCCGCCGGGATGCCTTCCTCCTTCCGACCAAAGCGAAAACGCGGAAACTGTTTCAAATCCTGCTGCTGCTGCGTCTGCATCACCATCGTCCTCCTCGTCTTCCTCTTCCTAATCGCCACCGCCATCTTCTACCTCTGGTTCGACCCCAAGCTCCCCACCTTCAGCCTCTCCTCCTTCCGCCTCGACGGCTTCAAACTCTCCGACGACCCCGACGGCTCCTCCCTCTCCGCCGCCGCCGTGGCCCGCGTCGAGATGAGGAACCCCAACGCCAAGCTCGTTTTCTACTACGGCGACACCGCCGTGGACATGAGCATCGGTAATGGAAACGACGAGACGCAGATGGGAGACACGACGATTAATGGGTTCCGACAAGGT
Source organism: Brassica rapa (assembly GCF_000309985.2). Classification (NCBI taxonomy): domain Eukaryota; kingdom Viridiplantae; phylum Streptophyta; class Magnoliopsida; order Brassicales; family Brassicaceae; genus Brassica; species Brassica rapa. The sequence goes on along the minus strand of NC_024799.2, from coordinate 939,895 downwards.
CCAAAGAACTCGACTAGCGTGAAAGTTGAGACCGCAGTGAAGAACATGCTCGTGGACAGAGGGTTGGCTAAGAGGCTCGCGTCCAAGTTTCAGAGTAAAGATTTGGTGATTAACGTTGTTGCCAAGACAAAAGTTGGATTAGGTGTCGGAGGGATGAAGATCGGGATGCTCGCTGTTAATTTGAGATGCGGTGGTGTTAGTTTGAACAAGCTTGATACTGATTCGCCTAAATGCATCCTTAATACACTCAAATGGTAAGATTAAGATCAGTTTTTAATGTTAGTTTACACAAGAAGATATTAATATTTGTGTGTAGTTAGTGAATGATGATATTCATATATTGCAGGGTGAATCTAAAGTAAGGAGGAAAGGAAGACTTCAGGGGTGATTTGAAAATGGCGGCAACATTCGTATGAATATATGTTGTGACTATAACACTGTAGATACGTATATATATACACTTTTCCTTTTGTTTTATATTCTAATCTTCGTGTTTTATATATTTAATTACTATTAGCAGATGTTAGTAAAACAAATATTATTTTCTGGGAACATGTAGAGAGTGTTGTGTTGTTATTTCTTTGTGTGACATAATTTTTTTAGTGTAATATATTGTGTGATTTGAGAGGAAATCCCAATGTAATGTGTTGAGTGTATTCGAATTTTGTGTATTTTTGGAATTTTGTATAAGTTAATGATGGAGATTTGTTTGTTGGTTTAGTATATGAATACAAACTCGCGTAGTTATCATCAGATGACATGGTAGTCTAATGGTTAAGTGCAAGTGTTATGTTGTTGTACTTTTAATCCAAATTTATAGAGATAAATGTTTACGTCAATAATATTAGCACATGCTAGTTTGGGACATAGTAAAGATTGGAGTCAAATGGCCAAATTCTTCTGAGTAAATTTAAAATACAAACTATATAGATAGTTGAAAATGTTATCAATTTTTTCTAGTTCAAAGGATTAAGGTTCTCAGTTTCCATAGTTTTCATGTTAAAATAAATATTGGACATAGTTTGGAGAACAGTAATGCTGTAATGGGCTCGTGGAATTTGAGCTGACATGCTTCTTAATACATAGATATATTTTGACTGAATGGTGTTTATTAATTGCTGGTTTGTGGACTAACCAGATTACAGAGATATAGGTTTGTAATATTGGTTTGTGGACTAACCAGTATATCAATATATAAACAGCAATTTACATATTGATATATGTAAAATTCAATATTTGAATCCTACGGAAATATTGAATTTTTCGGTAAATATTCTATATACTGAAGCATATGATCTTTAGTGTTGTTTTAAAATTTCTAAATACATTCTACATTTGTATTAATGTATATTAAACCCTCTTTCATGGTACATGGGCATCGTTTTATTTTTTTGTTAATCAATTTAGTAAAACTTCATAATACTCCCTAAATTGGTGGACTAACCACTATAACATCGCTATTTTCTAGAAAAACGGAGACAACAAAAGTTCCAAACCTCTTTGACATTCATCATATGTTAGTGAAAGATGCAACTATGCATTAAAATAATATTTTCATATTTTTGAATTTTTTTCAAAATCTATGTGTTAACCCCTACGAAAATATTAATTTTTTCGTAAATGCTCTATATACTGAAGTCTATGATCTTTAGTGATGTTTTAAAATTTCTAAACACATTATATATTTGTATTAATGTATATTAAACTCTCTTTCATTGTACATGGGCATCGCTTTAATTTTTAGTCAATTAATTTAGTAAAATTCATAATACTCCCTAAATTGGTGGACGAACCACTATATAATCGCTATTCTCTAGAAAAACGGAGACAACAAAGGTTTTAAACCTCTTTTTCCTTCATCATATGTTAGTGAAGGATGAACTATGCATTAAACAGTATTTTCATATTTTTGAACTTTTCTCAGAATCTATGTATTAACCCCTACGAAAATATTGAAATTTTCGGTAAATGCTCTATATACTCAAGCCTATGATCTTTAGTGTAGTTTTAAAATTTATAAACACATTATATATTTATATTAATGCATATTAAAATACTTTGCATGGTACATGGATATCGTTTTATTTTTTTGTCAATTAATTTAGTAAAATTCATAATAATCCCTAAATTGGTGGACTAACCATTATAAAATCGCTATTCTCTAGAAAAAGTTTCAAACCTCATTTTCCTTCATCATAAGTTATCACATATGATGAAGGAAAATGAGGTTAACACATAGATTTTGAGAAAATTTCAAAAAAATGAAAATTCTATTTAAATGCATAGTTGCATTCTTCACTAACATATGATGAAGGTCAAAGAGGTTTGGAACCTTTTTTGTCTCCGTTTTTCTAAAGAATAGCGATTTATAGTGGTTACTCAACCAATATGGGGAGTATTATGAAATTTTACTAAATTAACGGACAAAAAATTTAATCGATACCCATGTACCATGAAAGAGAGTTTAATATACATTAATACAAATGTAGAACGTTTTTAGCAATTTTAAAACAGCACTAAAAATCATAGGCTTCATTATATAGAGCATTTACCGAAAAATTCAATATTTTCATAGGGGTTAACCCATAGATTTTCAGAAAAATTCAAAAAAATTGAAATTTTATTTTAATGGATAATTGCATCCTTCAATAACATATGAAGAAGGTGAAAGAGGTTTGAAACCTTTCTTGTCTCCGTTTTTCTAGAGAATAGCGATTTTATAGTGGTTAGTCAACCAATATGGGGAGTATTATGAAGTTTTACTAAATTAACTGACAAAAAATTTAATCGATACCCATGTACCATGAAAGAGAGTTTAATATACATTAATACAAATGTAGAATGTGTTTAGCATTTTTAAAACAACACTAAAAATCATAGACTTCATTATATAGAGCATTTACCGAAAAATTATATATTTTCGTAGGGGTTAACACATAGATTTTGAGAAAAATTCAAAAAAAGAAAAATTCTATTTTAATGCATAGTTGCATCCTTTACTAGCATATGATGAAGGTCAAAGAGGTTTGGAACCTTTGTTGTTTCCGTTTTTCTAGAGAATAGCGATTTTATAGTGGTTAGTCAACCAATATTGGGAGTATTATGAAGTTTTACTAAATTAACTGACAAAAAATTTAATCGATACCCATGTACCATGAAAAAGAGTTTAATATACATTAATACAAATGTAGAATATCTTTATCAATTTTAAAACAAGACTAAAAATCATAGACTTCATTATATAGAGCATTTACCGAAAATTCTATATTTTCGTAGGGGGTTAACACATAGATTTTGAGAAAAATTCAAAAAAATGAAAATTCTATTTTAATGCATAGTTGCATCCTTCACTAACATATGATGAAGGTCAAAGAGGTTTGAAACCTTTGCCGTCTCTTTTTTTCTAGAGAATAGCGATTTTATAGTGGTTACTCAACCAATTTGGGGAGTATTATGAAGTTTTACTAAATTAACTGACAAAAAATTTAAATGATGTCCATGTACCATGAAAAAGAGTTTAATATACATTAATAAAAATTTATAATGAGCTTAGAAAATTTAAAACAACACTAAAGATCATAGGCTTCATTATATAGAGCATTTACCGAAAATTCAATATTTTCGTAGGGGTTAACTCATAGATTTTGAGAAAAATTCAAAAAAATGAAAGTTCTATTTTAATGCATAGTTGCTTCCTTAAGTAACATATGATGAAGGTCAAAGAGGTTTGGTACCTTTGTTTCTCCGTTTTTCTAGAGAATAGCGATTTTAGTGGTTAGTCAACCAATTTGGGAGTATTATGAAGTTTTACTAAATTAATTGACAAAAAAATTAAACAATACCCATGTACCATGAAAGAGAGTTTAATATACATTAATACAAATGTATTATGTGTTTACCAATTTTAAAACAACACTAAAAATCATAGACTTCATTATATTGAGCATTTACCGAAAAATTCTATATTTTCGTAGGGGTTAACCCAAAGATTTTGAGAAAAATTCAAAAAAATGAAAATTCTAATTTAATGGATAGTTGCATCCTTCAATAACATATGATGAAGTTGAAAGAGGTTTGAAACCTTTGTTGTCTCCGTTTTTCTAAAGAATAGCGATTTTATAATGGTTAGTCAACCAATATGGGGAGTATTATGAAGTTTTACTAAATTAATTGACAAAAAAATTTAAATAATGCCCATGTACCATGAAAGAGAGTTTAATATACATTAATACGAATGTAGAATGTGGTTTGAAATTTTAAAACAACACTAAAGATCATAGGCTTCATTATATAGAGCATTTACCGAAAAATTCAATATTTTCGTAGGGGTTAACCCATAGATTTTTTGAAAAAATCAAAAAATGAAAATTCTATTTTAATGCATAGTTGCATCCTTCACTAACATATGATGAAGGTCAAAGAGGTTTGGAACCTTTGTTGTCTCCGTTTCCTAAAGAATAGTGATTTATAGTGGTTACTCAACCAATTTAGAGAGTATTATGAAGTTTTACTAAATTAATTGACAAAAAATTTAAACGATGCCCATGTACCATGAAAGAGAGTTTAATATACATTAATACAAATGTATAATGTGCTTAGAAAATTTAAAAGAACACTAAAGATCATAGGCTTTAGTATATAGAGCATTGACCGAAAAATTAAATATTTTCGTAGAGTTAACCCATAAATTTTGAGAAAAATTCAAAAAAAATGAAAATTCTATTTTAATGCATATTTGCTTCCTTAACTAACACATGATGAAGGTCAAAGAGGTTTGGTACCTTTGTTTCTCCGTTTTCTAGGGAATAGCGATTTTATAGTGGTTAGTCAACCAATTTGGGAGTATTATGAAGTTTTACTAAATTAATTGACAAAAAATTAAAACAATACCCATGTACCATGAAAGAGAGTTTAATATACATTAATACAAATGTAGAATGTGTTTAGCAATTTTAAAACAACACTAAAAATCATAGACTTCATTATATAGAGCATTTACCGAAAAATTCTATATTTTCGTAGGGGTTAACCCAAAAATTTTGAGAAAAACTCAAAAAAATGAAAATTCTATTTTAATGGATAGTTGCATCCTTCAATAACATATGATGAAGGTGAAAGAGGTTTGAAATCTTTGTTGTCTCTGTTTTTCTAGAGAATAGCGAATTTTTAATGGTTAGTCAACCAATATGGGAAGTATTATGAAGTTTTACTAAATTAACTGACAAAAAATTTAATCGATACCCATGTACCATGAAAGAGAGTTTAATATACATTAATACAAATGTAGAATGTCTTTAGCAATTTTAAAACAACACTAAAAATCATAGACTTCATTATATAGAGCATTTACCGAAAAATTCTATATTTTCGTAGGGGTTAACACATAGATTTTTAAAAAAAAATTAAAAAAAAATTAAAATTCTATTTTAATACATATTTGCATCCTTCACTAGCATATGATGAAGGTCAAAGAGGTTTGGAACCTTTGTTGTCTCCGTTTTTCTAGAGAATAGCGATTTTATAGTGGTTAGTCAACCAATATGAGGTGAAGTTTTACTAAATTGACAGACAAAAAAATTAATCGATACCCATGTACCATGAAAGAAAGTTTAATATACATTAATACAAATGTAGAATGTGTTTAGCAATTTTAAAACAACACTAAAAATCATTGGCTTTATTATATAGAGCATTTACCGAAAAATTCAATATTTTCGTAGGGGTTAACCCATAGATTTTGAGAAAAAATTCAAAAAAATGAAAATTTTATTTTAAGGCATAGATGCATCCTTCACTAACATATTATGAAGGTCAAAGAGGTTTGGAACCTTTGTTGTCTCCATTTTCTAAAGAATAGCTATGTATAGTGGTTACTCAACCAAGTTAGGGAGTATTATGAAGTTTTACCAAATTAATTGACAAAAAATTTAAACGATGCTCATGTACCATAAAAATAGTTTAATATACATTAATACAAATATAGAATGTGTTTAGAAATTATAAAACAACACTAAAATCATAGACTTCAGTATATTAAGCATTTTTCGAAAAATTAAATATTTTCGTAGGGGTTAACCCATAGATTTTGAGAAAAATTCAAAAAAAGGAAAATTCTAATTTAATGCATAGTTGCATCCCTCACTAACATATGATGAAGGTTATAGAGGTTTGGAACCTTTGTTGTCTCCATTTTTCTAGAGAATAGCGATTTTATAGTGGTTAGTCAACCACTATGGGGAGTATTATGAAGTTTTACTAAATTAACTGACAAAAAATTTAATCGATACCCATGTACAATG